>NC_059362.1:28464325-28676825 GCF_019703515.2 Myxocyprinus asiaticus
AACGAGGAAAACTCCCGCAGCGAGTAGAAAGGCTTACAGTTAATAAAGAGCCCTTCCAAATTAGGACAGCACATCCTCTTTAATGCTGTTACATCTGTACACCAACTTTCATTGATATAAAAGCAAGTTCCACCGCCTCTCGTTTTCCCCGTTAACTTTGTGATGCGATCCACTCTGAACAGCTGAAAGCCCGGCAGATGTAACATGCTGTCCGGAATGGCTTCACTCAGCCAGATTTCTGTGAAGCACAAGGCAGCAGAGGTTGAAAAGTCCTTGTTTGTGCGGGTGAGGAGATGTAGTTCGTCCGTTTTGTTAGAAAGAGAGCGGAGATTCGCTAAGTGAATACTCGGCAGTGCTGTTCGAAATCCGCGCCAACAGAGTTTGACCAGCGCATTGGCTCATCTTCCTTGCCTCCATCTCCTGAACAACAAAGCTGCGCCTTCAACTAAAATATCTAGCAAAACGTCTGAATATTCAAAAACTGGGAAAAGATTGTCTGGTACATGCTGTCGAATGTTCAGCAGTTCGTCTCTGGTAAAACTGACTGAAAAAAGATTACTAAACACAGGACAAACAAACAAAAACAACAAAAGAACTGAGGAGCTCCACACAAAGGCAGCCATCCGCGGCGCCATCGTGATGATCATTCACTTGCATTGTTTAGAGGAGGCAGCCTGAAATGAAATCCTAAAAGTCTTAAATTCTGTTTTGATGAAGAAAGAAACTCAGATACATCTTGGATGGCCTGAGGGTGAGTAAATTATCAGCCAATTTCCATTTTTGGGTGAACTATTCCTTTAAGTATTAAAGTTTGTCTCTTTGGATTTACCACCAAAATTTAACATGCACAGAACGACACATGTGTTCATCTCCCGCGGATGCACTGAATGTGCAATGATGTGAAAAATGTTAGCATTTGTCTGACGCAAGCATGCGGATGCATTACAAGAGATATATAGAATGTGAGCTTCTCTTAAGGGGATTTATTTGGGCAAAAGCAGATATGAAAAATGCTTAATATCATTATAATTGCAATCGCGAGCCTGCAAAGATGCAAATTATACGTCATCAGATACGGCTCACTTTCGCGATTTTCACGAGTTCACATGAACCACACCTCCAGGCCACCTTTTCAAGCGGACACAGGTGTGGTTCATGGGTGCACATCCGAGTTAGGAAAACAGCCTTCACATCATCCAAACGAACCGAAATTTGATGTCATTCAAACCCGGGTGTGCACCAAAACTGCTACTGTGAAAGCACCCTTTGTTTTTTATTTCTATTTTAACTTAAATTTGTCCCTTCAGTTAAGTTCTCATTAATTCTTGTTAGAATTAGTTTAGCTTTTGTTTTTTCAGTGTTTTCAAGTTTCAGTTTAGTTTCAGTTTGACAGTTTTAGGCCATGACCACATTTATACGTTTACACCTTTCATCCACACTGGAATGGCATTTTCCTCTACTAAAAACTGAGGGTTTTTAAAATGCTCTCCATTACTGCATAATTTGGAAAATGATGATGTTAGTAAATGGAAAAAGGAGTCTTCAAACAAAAACAAATTAATGTGAATGCAGCCTTAGTTTTAGGACTGCCAACATTAAAGGGTTTCATTTTCATTTAAATATGTTTACTGGTGTTAAATTTCTCTGGACTGTATCCTTATCTAGTGGCATTTTCATGATTAATAAAGGCAGGTTATAAAGGTTTCAAAATGTATAATATACTTTGTATCAAAACCTAAAACTAAAAAAATTATTATTATTATTTTTTGTGATCATTTTTAATATATTTTAGCTAGTTTTGAAGTCTCGAAAATGTATTTACGTTTAGTTTTAGTTAATTATTTAGTTTTGATTCTTATTTCAGTTAGCGAAGATGTTTTTATTTAGTTTTCGTTTTTGTTAATAATAATATTTTTTAAATTAATTTTTACTTCAGTTGACAAAAGTGTTTATCTTTTTGTTTTAGATTTTGATAACAATAATAACAATGGTGGAGATAAAAGGAGGACAGAAGAACATGGTAATGATGAGAAGGAAGAGGATGAGGAAGGCTCTTGGTCTCACAGGAGGTTCTCAGAGCTGAATTCAGACTCCAAGAATTTAAGGAACTGCTCACGGCCCACTGGATCCTTTAAAGCCTCATCCAATGAGAAAGCCCACTTCTTTACTCGCTGTTGACTCGGGTCCTTACTGAGACAGATGGAGGGAGAAAGAGAGAGAGTATTTTATTTATTTAATTTGCATTGTTCTTATTATATTTATTCTTATTGCAATATTTTCTGTCAGTAGCTACTGCTTTGACAACACGGATGTACCACTATTTGTCAAATTAATAAAACAAAATGAAGCTGAAAAGGGATAGAGCGAGAACACATCTAATAATATCTTGTACCCCTACATAACTTCAATCAAACTCTTTGAGAAATTAACAACAATGTTTGTCACCACAGAAATGATAATTATTTTAAAAAGTCTACTTCCTACAAAAGTTAATTTAATAAAATAATTAAGGCACATTAGTCATCAAGCTTAAACATCAGGAGATCCTCATTTTTGCTTAATTTAGTGGCAAGTCATATTGTCATAAGTCATTTTGCTGAACATTATTTTCCCCAGCTAAGTGAGCACTTGTATTTTACTCCTTGAATAAACTGAAACAGACTACATTTTTTTTCTAATATATATATATATATATATATATATATGTATGTATCTATATATATATATATATATATATATATATATATATATATATATATATATATATATATATATCAATACACCTATAGGGCATAGAAAGAACGGCAGAAAAGAACCATCAACTCACTGATTAAAAGCTATCGCAAACAGATAGGTTTTAAGTTTTGATTTAAAATTGGATATAGTCGAGGCGGTTCTAATACTCACAGGAAGACTGTTCCAGAGTTTTGGAGCTGCTACTGAAAAGGCTCGGTCCCCTATATATAAACTCAGCAAAAAAAGAAACGTCCCTTTTTCAGGACACTGTATTTTAAAGATTATTTTGTAAAAATATAAATATGTTTACAGATCTTTATTGTAAAGGGTTTAAACAATGTTTACCATGCTTGTTCAATGACCATAAACATTTAATGAACATGCACCTGTGGAACAGTCGTTAAGACACTAACAGCTTACAGACGGTAGGCAATTAAAGTCACAGTTATAAAAACTAAGGACACTAAAGAGACCTTTCTACTGACTCTGAAAAACACCAAAAGAAAGATGCCCAGGGTCCCTGCTTATCTGCGTGAACGTGCATTAGGCATGCTGCATGGAGGCATGAGGAATGCAGATGTGGCCAGGGCAATAAATTGCAAAGTCTGTACTGTGAGACGCCTAAGACAGCGCTACAGGGAGACAGGAAGGACAGCTGATCATCCTTGCAGAGGCAGACCACATGTAACAACACCTGCACAGGATCGGTACATCCGAGTTACACCAGGAACGTACAATCCCTCCATCAGTGCTCAGACTGTCCGCAATAGGCTGAGAGAGGCTGGACTGAGGGCTTGTAGGCCTGTTGTAAGGCAGGTCCTTACCAGACATCACCGGCAACAACGTCACCTATGGTCACAAACCCACCTTCGCTGGACCAGACAGGACTGGCAAAAAGTGCTCTTCACTGACAAGTCATGGTTTTGTCTCACCAGGGGTTATGGTCGGACTCGCATTTATCGTCGAAGGAATGAGCGTTACACCAAGGCCTGTAGTCTGGAGCAGGATCGATTTGGAGGTGGAGGGTCTGTCATGGTCTGGGGTGGTGTGTCACAGCATCATTGGAGTTTTTTTGTCATTGCAGACAGTCTCAACCCTGTGTGTTACAGGGAAGACATCCTCTTCCCTCATGTGGTACCCTTCCTGCAGGCTCATCCTGACATGACCCTCCAGCATGACAATGCCACCAGCCATACTGCTTGTTCTGTGCATGATTTCCTGCAAGATAGGAATGTCAGTGTTCTGCCATGGCCAGTGAAGAGCCCGGATCTCAATCCCATTGAGCACGTCTGGGACCTGTTGGATCGGAGGGTGAGGGCTGGGGCCATTCCCCCCAGAAATGTCCGGGAACTTGCAAGTGCCTTGGTGGAAGAGTGGGGTAACATCTCACAGCAAGAACTGGCAAATCTGGTGCAGTCCATGAGGAGGAGATGCACTGCAGTACTTAATACACCTGGTGGCCACACCAGATACTGACTGTTACTTTTGATTTTGACCCCCCCTTTGTTCAAGGACACATTATTCCATTTCTGTTAGTCACATGTCTGTGAAACTTGTTCAGTTTATGTCTTAGATGTTGAATCTTTTAATGTTCATACAAATATTTACACATGTTAAGTTTGCTGAAAATAAAAGCAGTTGAAAATGAGAGGACGTTTCTTTTTTTTTTTGCTGAGTTTATATATATATATATATACAGACACACACACACACCCTGGCGGCCAAAAGTTTGGAATAATGTACAGATTTTGCTGTTTCGGAAGGAAACTTTAATTCACCAAAGTGGCATTCAACTGATCACAAAGTATAGTCAGGATTACTGATGTAAAAAACAGCACCATCACTATTTGAATAAAGTCATTTTTTATCAAATCTAGACAGGCCCCATTTCCAGCAGCCATCACTCCAACACCTTATCCTTGAGTAATCATGCTAAGTTGGTACTAGAAAATCACTTGCCATTATATCAAACACAGCTGAAAGCTATTTGGTTTGTTAAATGAAGCTTAACATTGTCTTTGTGTTTGTTTTTGAGTTGCTATAGTATGCAATAGACTGGCATGTCTTAAGGTCAATATTTGGTTAAAAATGGCAAAAAGAAACAACTTTCTCTAGAAACTCATCAGCCAATCATTGTTTTGAGGAATGAAGGCTATATAATGCTTGGAATTGCCAGAAAACTGAAGATTTCATACAAAGGTGTTAAAAGCAGTTATAAAGACTCTCTCATAAGCATAGCAGAAATGAAAACGTCATAGTTACTTTCGTAACCTCCGTTCCCTGATGGAGGGAATGAGACATTGTGTCGGTGTAGTGACACTAGGGGTCACTCTTGGGAGCCCCAAACACCTCTGCTTTTTTGAAAAAAGGCCAATGAATTGACGAGTGGAATTTGCATGCAACTCCCCCGGACATACGGGTATAAAAGGAGCTGGTATGCAACCACTCATTCAGGTTTTGTGCTAAGGAGCCGAAACCAGGTCCCAGCCATTTCAGCGGGTAGTTCAGCGATGTGGCAAGAGGGACACAACGTCTCGTTCCCTCCATCAGGAAATGGAGGTTACGAAAGTAACCATGACTTTCCCTATCTGTCACTCACTCGACGTTGTGTCGATGTAATGACACTAGGGGTCCCTATACAAAACGCCACAACTATCTGAACTGTGTTACGTGAACTGGCGGTGTGTGACGGCAGACCACTGTGTGCCTTGTAGCCAGTGCACCAGGCCCTCACATAACCTCCCCCAACACTCTTATGAGCGTCGAACAGTCCATCAGCAACAAGTCGACTGCCCAACTATAGGGACAAGCTAGCCCAGCCGAGGCCTCTTTCCCTCTCTTTTCTCCCCAAAAAGAGTGGAATTTGTTAACTGACTGGGAGCCATAAGTGTCTGCATCGGGGGGTGTCCCTCCCAAGGGGAAGACACCGCAGAGACCACACCCTGCCCAAAAGGGGGGGGGGTATTTTGAGTGGAATACATCACATGGTC
Source organism: Myxocyprinus asiaticus (assembly GCF_019703515.2). Lineage (NCBI taxonomy): Eukaryota > Metazoa > Chordata > Actinopteri > Cypriniformes > Catostomidae > Myxocyprinus > Myxocyprinus asiaticus. Next base: position 28,470,052 of record NC_059362.1, read on the forward strand.
TTACCGAGTCTTGTCGGAAGTATGTCATGTGGAGAGGTCCCATGGTAGGTCCTACCCGAAGGGGGATGAGTTTCTACAGAGCATGGCGACTGGGGGCAGATGGGCCTCTGCCCAAGGGAGACGCAGTTTGCCAACAGGGAAACGATTTTGCGGAAGATATCACATGGGGTCGCCTTCGGGGAAACAGCACATGTGGAGCACCTACCTCAGTACAGGGGCTCATTAGCGTACATACTGGGCCAGTCAGCGAGTTTCTCCATAAACTCAACTGCCAGAGGGCTAAGGAGGAAAGTCATCCAGGGATCACAGTCTGTGAACACGACTGGGAGTCAGAAGCACACATCTTCACCTCAAGGGAGGGGAAAGGCGCTATGCGCAAGCGGTACACCCGGCCAGCTGTCCTGTAACTTACCTGCTCATGCCTGCCAATACACGGGACGAGACCGGCTCAACCCGTAGATTGTAGAACCTCGCAAAGGTGTTGGGTGTTGCCCAGCCTCCTGCTCTGCAGATGTCTGCCAAAGAGGCGCCACTGGCCAGGGCCCAGGAGGCTGCCACACTTCTGGTAGAGTGGGCTCATAACCCCGCAGGGGGTGGCACGTCCTGAGCCTGATATGCCATCGCGATGGCGTCAATGACCCAGTGGGCGATCCTCTGTTTGGAGACAGTGCTTCCTTTCCGCTGTCCACCAAAGCAGACAAAGAGCTGCTCAGAGCTTCTAAGGCTCCATATAGATGCATAAAGCTCGCACCGGACACAGCAACGCCAAGGCTGAGTCTGCCTCTTCCTGGGGCAGCGCTTGCAGGTTCACCACCTGATCCCTAAAAGGGGTTGTGAGAACCTTTGGCACATAGCCCGGTCGGGGTCTCAGGACCACGTGAGAGTAACCTGGACCAAACTCCAGTCACGATTCGCTGACAGAGAACGCTTGCAGGTCCCCTACCCTTTTGATGGAAGTGAGCGCAGTCAGGAGGGCAGTCTTCAAAGAGAGTGCCTTAAGCTCAGCTGACTCCAAGGGCTCAAAGGGAGCTCCCTGTAGACCCCGAAGGACTACAGAGAGGTCCCATGAGGGGACAAGGCGCAGTCTGGAGGGATTCAACCTCCTAGCACCTCTCAGGAACCTGATGATCAAGTCGTGCTTCCCCAAGTACTTACCATCTACTGCATCGTGATGAGCCAAAATAGCAGCTACATACACCTTCATGGTGGAAGGGGACAGACGCCCCTCCAGCCTCTCCTGCAGGAAGGAAAGCACCGATCCGACTGCGCATCTCTGGGGGTCTTCGCATCGGGAAGAACACCACTTAGCGAACAGAAACCATTTCAAGGCGTACAGGCACCTTGTAGAGGGAGCCCTAGCCTGAGTGATCGTGTCTACCACTGTGGGTGGTAGGCCACTTTGGTCTTCTGCGTCCCGTCCAGGGGCCAGACGTGGAGATTCCAGAGGTCTGGTCGTGGGTGCCAGATGTTGCCCCGTCCCTGAGAAAGAAGGTTCTTCCTCAGGGGAATTCGTTGGGGGGGGTGCTGTCGCAAGGAGCGTGAGATCTGAGAACCATGTCTGGGTGGGCCAGTAGTTTGCTACTAGGATGACCTGCTCCTTGTCCTCCCTGACCTTGCACAGGGTCTGTGCAAGTAGGCTCACTGGGGGAAACACATATTTGCTTAGTCCAGGGGGCCAGCTGTGTGCCAGCGCATCTATATCGAGGGGTGCCTCGGTCAGGGCATACCAAAGTGGGCAGTGGGAGGAATCCCAGGAAGCAAACAGGTCTACCTGTGCTCGACCGAATCGACTCCAAATCAGCTGAACCACCTGAAGGTGGAGTCTCCACTCTCCCCTGAGGGTAACCTGACGTGACAGCACGTCCGCTGCGGTGTTGAGGTCGCCCGGGATGTGAGTGACTTGTAGCGACTTGAGGTGCTGCTGACTCCAGAGGAGGACACGGCGGGTGAGTTGTGACATGCAACGGGAGCGTAGACCACCTTGATGGTTGATGTATGCTACCATCGCTGTGTTGTCCGTCCGGACCAACACGTGCTTGCCCTGGATCAACAGCCGGAACCTCCGCAGGGCGAGCAATACTGCCAACAACTCTAGGCAGTTGTTGTGCCAACGCAGCCGCGGGCCAGTCCAGGAGCCGGCGGCTGTGTGCCCGTTGCATCCGGCACCCCAGCCTGTCTTGGAGGTGTCTGTTGTAACCACGACGCACCTGGAGACCTACTCTAGGGGAACCCCTGCCCGTAGCAATGCAAGGTCGGTCCAAAGGCTGAAAAGGCGGCGACAAATCGGCGTGATGGTCATGCGATGTGTCCCGTGGCGCCATGCCCATCACAGGACTTTAGTCTGAAGCGGTCTCATATGCATCAACCCGAGCGGTGTGGCCGCCGCTCAGGATGCCATATGCCCCAGGAGCCTCTGAAAAAGTTTCAGTGGAACCGCTGTCCTCCATCTGAACACCTTCAGACAGTTCAGCACTGACTGCGTGCTCTCATTCGTGAGGCACGCTGTCATCGAGACTGAGTCCAACTCCAAACTGAGAAAAGAGATGCTTTGAACCCACCGCCTTTCTTTGGTATGATGAAGTAAGGGCTGTAGAACCCTTTCTTCATCTCGGCTGGAGGAACAGGCTCTGTTGTGCCATTGCGCAGAAGGGTAGCGATCTCTGCACGCAAGGTAGCGGCATTCTTGCCCTTCACCAAGGTGAAGCGGATGCCGCTGAACCTGGGCGGGCGCCTGGTGAACTGAATCACGTAGCTGAGTCGGACAATCTGGGTCAGCCATCGCTACGGGTTGGAAAGCGCGAGCCATGCACCCAAACTCCGGGTGAGGGGGACCAAGGGAATGATCACGTCCGACGTACTGGCGGGTGGGGCCTCACGGCAGGGTGGGGTGGAGCTCAAGGTGCCACGTCGAGGGGACTCGAGCCCCGTGGCCGTGCTGAGTTCAGGGACATTGAAGCACTTACCTGGCTCCTGCCACCCACCATAAGATTGGCCGAGGAGAGGGGAGGTGGAATCTCGTCCCCGTAGTCCACTGGAACCAATCTTGTGTGGGCGTGTTTTGCCACAGCTGGGCGCACAGGGGTGGGGGGGGTCCACCGCTGGATCACCATACCTGCCAAAATGGGACGGTGGTCGTGACGACGGCCGTGCGCACCGGATATGTGACCTGGCCCTCCACCGGGGGAAGTGGGTCTCCTCGCCCCTGGGTCGCCCATCTCGGGGGCGCTTCGAAGCCTTCCTCGGGTTCTTAGCGGCCGGCCGTGAGACGGGTGGCGTCTGCTTCCTGCGGATGGCTCCACGCCAGAGCTGGGCCATGGGGGCGGGCTGCGGCTGAGCCGGTGTTGTTGCTGCAGGAGGAAACCCTTGGCGACGAGCAGACAGGGTGCGGGGTCTTAAGCTGCGCCGGGGCAGAATATGTTGTAAGGCCTCCATCTGCTTCTTCACTGCCGAGAACTGCTGGGAAAAGTTCTCAACGGTGTCGCCAAACAGGCCAACCTGGGAAATGGGGGCGTCAAGGAACCGTGCCTTATCTGCCTCTCCCATCTCGACCAAGTTGAGCCAAAGTTGGCGCTCCTGGACCACCAGAGTGGACATCGCCTGCCCGAGAGACCGCGCCGTGACCTTCATCACCCGGAGAGCGAGGTCGGTCGCCGAGCTGCAGTTCCTGCATCAATCCCGGGTCAGAACTACCCTCATGCAGTTCTTTTAATGCCTTGGCTTGGTGTACTTGCAGGAGAGCCATGGCATGCAGGGTGGAGGCGGCTTGTCCAGCGGCACCGCAGGCCACAGTCGTCAGGGATGACGTAAACCTACAGGCCCTGGACAGGAGCTTTGGGCGCTCACGCCAAGTGGCGGCGCTCTGTGGACACAAGTGCACCGCGAGCGCCTTATCCACCTGGGGATCACCAAATACCCCCTGGCCGCTCCACCATAGAGGGTAGTGAGAGAGGGGGAGCTGAAAGACTGGGACCGGGCAGTAAAAGGTGCCTCTCATGATCTTGTCAGCTCCTCATGCACTTCTGGGAAGAACGGGGGAGGGGCATGGCCAATCGTCGAGCCGCGAGGGTTCAGGGGAGAGTGGAGGGTTCCACTCTAGCCCGACGCTTGCAGCCGCCCGGGAAAGCATGTCCGTCATTTCCGCGTCGGCGTGAGACTGGGCGACCGTTCCCGAAGGAGGAAGCCCAGCTGAAGCCTCTGCGTCAGACTGGATGAGCCCGCTCTCCAATGCTGCGCTCAATAACTCGTTGTCTTCCAGAGCTCCGAACGAGAAGTCGAACTCGCGCTGAGACGAGCCGGTGGTCTCATGCAAGAGCCCGATCGGGGCAAGTGAGCATGCTAGGGAATGGGAGGTCCGTGGGGGGATACCCGGCGGAGGTGGTCCCATTGATGTCCCCAAATCGCCCCCAGTGCTAACCGACGCAGCCTCAAACCCATAGGTAGAAGGACCGGTGCGGGGAGCCGCTGGGGTGGCCATGACTGCAACGTTGCCATGGTCATGTTCTCGCAATGAGGACATGACTCATCCACGAACGATGTCTCTGCGTGGGCAGTGCCCAGACACGTAAGGCAGCGATCGTGGCCGTCAGAAGCGGAAAGATAACGACTGCAACCAGGAATAACACACAAATGAAAAGCCATCTTTAAAAAATGTGTGTGCTGCTCTTTTTGTGAATTAAAATATACTCTTTTAGAATATACTCTATTGTTTTCACTCTACCGAAGTGCCCAGGGGCGTTCTCTGCACTCCACGGGTGCAGAGGGGGAGAAGCCACTGAAATGCGCCGTAAATCCAGCAGTTTTGAGGTGCATCTTTGGAGGGAATTGAATTCAGTCCACTGAATACAACCACTCAGCTCCGAAGAGAAAATCTGAATGAGTGGTTGCATACCAGCTCCTTTTATATCCGTATGTCCAGGGGAGTGGCATGCAAATTCCACTCGCCAATCCTCATTGGCCTTTTTTCAAAAAAGCAGAGGTGTTTGGGGCTCCCAAGTGTGACCCCTATTGTCACTACATCGACACAACGTCGAGTGAGTGACAGATAGGGAACCCCTGTTTATCCTTCTCCCTTTCATCTAATGAAACCTAAGAATTCCAAGAGGGCTGGTGGAGAGGCAGAAGATAGAAATCTAAAAAGCAAGGTTTTCATACCTATCCTCTAGCTCCCAGAAAGTGATGTCATCGCCGATCCAGGGATTGGATGGCTCTGGTACTGACACGAAGGGGTCGTAGTCAAGATATTGCTCTGTGTAGGTCATCAACCTGCAAGACAAAGTTTTAAAACAATGTTAATAATTCATACTAATGTAAAACAGGCAGGTGGTAACACTTACAATAACTTTATTAATCACATAAATAAACATACAGTGCCTTGCGAAAGTATTCATCCCTCTTGGTGTTTTTCCTGTTTTGTTGTATTACAACCTGGAATTAAAATAGATTTTTATTTGGATTTTAGGTAATGGACCTAACAAAATAGTCCAAATTGTTGAAGTGGAATGAAAAAAATAAATAAATACCTTGTTAAAAAAAATTAATAATAATTAAAAACTGAAAAGTTGTGAGTGCATATGTGTTCAGCCTCTTTGCTATGACACCCCTAAATAAGATCTGGTCCTACCAATAAACTTCAGAAGTCACATAATTAGTTGATTAAGGTCCACCTGTGTGCGATCAAAGAGTCACATGATCTGTCACATGATGTCAGTATAAATACACCTGTTCTGAAAGGCCCCTGAGTCTGCAACACCACTAAGCAAGCAGCAGGAAGACCAAGGAGCTCTCCGAACAAGTCAGAGACAAAGTTGTGGAGAAGTATAGATCATGGGTGGGTTATAAAAAAAATATCCTAAACTTTGAACATCCCACAGAGCACCATTAAATCCATTATAGCAAAATGGAAAGAAAATGGCACCACTACAAACCTGACAAGAGAAGGCCGCCCACCAAAACTCACAGACTCACAAGGAGGGCATAAATCAGAGATTCAACAAAGACACTAAAGAACAATGAAGGAGCTGCAAAGATCCACAGTGGAGATGGAAGTATCTGTCCACAGGACCACTTTAAGCCATACACTCCAAAAAGTGGGGCTTTATGGAAGAATGGCCAGAAAAAAGACATTGCTTAAAAAAAAATTTAGAAAACTTTTGGAGTTCGCCAAATAGCATGTGGCAGACTCCCCAAACACATAGAAGAAGGATCTCTGGTCAGATGATACTAAAATTTAACTTTTTGGCCATCATGGGAAATGCTATGTTTGGCACAAACCCAACACTTCTCATCACCCCAAGAACACCACTCCCAGAGTGAAGCATGGTGGTGGCAGCTTCATGCTGTGGGGATGCTTTTCATCGGCAAGGACAGGGAAACTGGTCAGGATTGAAGGAAAGACGGATGACTCTAAATACAGGGCAATTCTTGCAGAAAACCTGTTTCAGTCTGCCAGAGATTTGAGACTGGGACAGAGGTTTACCTTCCAGCAGGACAAAAACATACTGCTAAAGCTATACTGGAGTGGTTTAAAGGGAAACATTTAAATGTCTTGGAATGACCTATTCAAAACCCAGACCTCAATCCAATTGAGAATCTGTGGCATGGCATGAAGATTGCTGTACACCAACACAACTCATCAAACTTGAAGGAGCTGAAGCAGTTTTGCCCCAAAGAATGGGCAAAAATCCCAGTGGCTAGATGTGCTAAGCTAATAGATACATAACCCCAAGACACTTGCAGCTATAATTGCAGCAAAAGGTTGCTCTACTCAAGATTTCTGTTTTTTTGTCTTAATTATTGTTTGTCACAAAATATTTTGCACCTTCAAAATGGTAGGCATGTTGTGTATATCAAATGGTACAAACCCCCCCCAAAAATCCATTTTAATTCCAGGTTGTAATGCAACAAAACAGGAAAAACACCAAGGGGGGTAAATACTTTCGCAAGGCACTGTAATTATGCTACATAATGATTATTATTAGACAAATTTATGGTTCTAAAATGTGATGCCATTTTATAAACAATAAGCCATAGGAGACCATGCATTATATTAATTTCACCATTTACTTTTATTTGCATCTTTTTTCTATACAATGAAAAGGCTGTCATGCTACCAAACTTCTTTTGTGTTAATGGAGGAAAGAAAGTTAGGTTTGGAACAACGTGAGGGTGAGTAAATGATGATGGAATTTTAATTTTGGGGTGAACTATCTCTTTAAATGAACACAGTCAAGATTTTCTGCCTTATAGTGTGCTAAGATCACTTCTGGGATTTAAATCCCACTGGATAAAAAGCAGGGGAAATTATGCTTGCAAAATCACAGACTGATGTGCTGTGAAGTGATAACTGTGTGAGTACTGAGTCTCTGAGCTATGTACTAACACTTAAGAGTACAGTTGAACTCAGTTGAATTCACCTCCATGCAGAACTTTATGTAACATATATAATTGTATTGATTGAGACTGAGTTGAAAGCACTTTTACACCGCACAAATACATAAAAAAAAATCTGTGCATTCTTAAAGGGATAGTTCACCCAAAAATGAAAATTCTCTCATCACTTACTCACCCTCATGCCATCCCAGATGTGTATGACTTTCTTTCTTCTGCAGAACACAAAGATTTTTAGAAGAATATCTCATCTCTGTTGGTCCTTACAATTCAAGTGAATGGTGACCAGAAATTTGAAGGTCCAAAAAGCACATCAAGTCAGCATAAAAGTAATCCATATGACTCCAGCTGTTTCATCCATCCCTTCAAAAGCGATATGATGGGTGTGGGTGAGAAACATATCAATATGTAAAGAATTAGCTCACCCAAAATGATAATTCTCTCAAGATTGACACACATTTAAGCCATCCCAGATGTGTATGACTTTCCTTCTTCAACAGAACAGAAATGAAGATTTTTATAAGCACATTTCAGCTCTATGTCCATACAATGAGAGGGTGGGTGCCATCAGGCTGCTGGCTATTTGACGGTCCAAAAGGCATATTTAGGCAGCATAATAAAAGTAATCCACATGACTCCAGTTGATCAGTTCATGTCTTCTGAAGCAAACCGATCAGTTGGTGTAAGAAACAAATTGATAATTAAAACGTGTTTAACTTTAAATTGTTGCTTCCGGTCAGCGCTGGATCGCTGTTTAAAATGACCTAACTCTTGCATGACGTTCGTTCCTCTGTTGCATAAAAAGCGTGCACTTCCGCCTTATGTGATCGTGCCATTGCATTTACGTCACATGACAGCAACGTGATACGTGGACTGCTGGCAGGAAGCATTTTTTTTTTTAAGTTAATAAAGTTTTAATTATTGATTTATCGATTTTTACATGTCATTTGGATTATTTTAATGCTGCCTAAATATGCCTTTTGGACCATCAAACAGCCAGCAGCCTGATGGTACCTGTTTACTTGCATTGCATGGACAAACAGAGATGAAATGTGCTTATAAAAATCTTCCCTTTGGTTCTGCTGAAAAAGGCAAGTCATACACATCTGGACGATTTTCATTTTTGGGTGAACTAATCCTTTAAGACCTTTTCACATTCTTTCAAATTTTGAAAGTGAAAGTAAAAGTGGAGATTTACGGGTAAAAAAAAAAAAAGGACATATATATATATATATTGATCTGTTTATCACCCACACCTTTCATATCGCTTCTGAAGGTATAGATTAAAAAAACTGAAGTCTTACGGATTACTTTTATTGTGATAAGAGAATTTTCATTTTTGGGTGAATTATCCCTTTAACATCCAAAATATCCTTAAAACAAAATAAATGTACTTGAGAAGCAAAATTGTATAAGATATTATGATTTGTTCTCAAAAGCTTAAATTAAGTATTTTACACCATTGGTAAATGTTTTTTTCTTGTTTTAAGCATAATCCTCACTAATTGTTTTCATACATGTAAGATTTATGTAAAAAAAAAATAATGGGGTAAAGAAATATACTTAATTCAAGATATATTCTCTGAAAAAGTCTTAATATCTCTTGCATTTTGCTTTTCAAGTAAATGTATATTTTTTTAAAGATGTTACCATATACTGTATATTTATTGGAAAACAAGGCAAACATATTTTTTTATAGTGTAGCTCTGTTGCCTTTCAATTTTTAATTCTATTGACAGAAAAAGAATGAAGACTTACGTCTCAGCTACTTTGGACATTTTCATACAGTGTCGATCCAACTGAGTGTTTAAGAAGAGAATCTGAAAGAGACAGAGTATCGTTACTAACTGTATTTCCCCTTGAACATGTGAGTGATCCGTGCTAAGATATAGCAACTTTCAAAGCCTTTCTTGCACACACTTCTTTCTCTACGCCCTCTTTGGTGTCCTTGTTGCTCTGTTGTAAGGGTGTGTGTACAGGACTCTGCGTCTGTGTGTCATCCACTACACCATACACTGACTGTGAGGCAGTGAGAGAGAGAGATGGGTCACAAATACAATGCGAGACACTGTCTGATGCATATATATATGCACATTAATACAGCATCAGCACCTTTTTCACTCTTTGAGGATTCTTCAGGCGGCGACACTTCCTGATGTCCATCTCTGTGGTGCTGACACACCCTGGCTGTGGATCACATGAATACTCGTTTAAATTAGCTCATAAGATACAGTTACTACTATGTTCCTATCAAATCTACTGTATAATGGTCAATGTAGGTTTAGCAGTTATGAAATTATAATATTTATGACTGTCAATCCATTAAAATATAATGCAATTAATCGTAATATTTTTATTCTTAACACATTAACGGACTCAGTTCCCTTTTTAGAGGAAAGAAAACAATAAAATGTGAAATTATTGGTTTTGGTAATTTGTGCAGACTGCACCTTTATATATACTGTTTGCGTATATAAAACGACACGGGACAGAGGTAGATTTCAGCAGAAGTGCTCTTTACTTATCTCACTTTTGTTGAGGTTTGATGACAAAATGGTGCAGCAATCTATTTTTGCACTAGGGGTTGCACAGACTAGTCGACTACAACTGAAGTAGTTGACACCGTCAGCCTGAAGACGACTAGTCGGTCAACACGTGATTTATAAAATGCATCAATAGGAAATTCAGCAGGTGTGAAACCTGGTGGCTCTGCAATGAAAAGGCGCAGTTGCTCAAATATAGGTTGTGATGTTCTGTGAGATTCACATTAAAAGATGCACAAACAGAATGCACTTCAGAACTGGTGTTTGTTTACTGTGTCACTCTGCTCAACAATGCAATGCGTCAACGTTTCAACAATCTAATGGTGTGTTCAAGTCCTCCTGGGAAGTTCTCAATTACAAGGTTGGAAAACATAAATATGATGTGATGTGTGTTCCAGTGATTTTTGTCAGAAAGAACCGACCCATTTTGCAATGTCATATTTCTTCCTTTTTTTTACTTACTAGTGATGGCAGGAAGCTTTTTATGCACCAATGCCACAAAATGTAGAGCAAACCCCATTAGGTTTTAGGTTACATTAGGTGTGTAATTAATGCTTTATCTATAATAATTCTAGTGTAGTCACATATAATGATGGCAAATTAAGTTCTGCTCCATTCCTCCTGACTGCCAGAGGCGGTGCTAAGCACTAGTGGATACTTGCAGCACCAGCCAGATAGGTCGAGAAAATCTAACAACAAAAACACATCGTGACGCAGACCGAGCTGCAAGGATATAAAGCCTCTTTCGCTTTCTCGCTATTTGATAGTCGTCGTTGTCTTCTCCGCGCTGTCCAGTGCAGCTTAATTGAGTAGCGAGGATTCGCCCTCTCAAGCTGTGACAGCGCGCTCTACACCATTATCTGGATGGATTTTTTCATCTTTCATCATAAGTGAATGTATATTATTTTATATTGATTCTTAGTGTTGGCGATACCCTGTGCTTCACAGTACTATCCGGTGGCTGGTGTCTGACTGGCACTTGGGTAACGATTTCTCCGAATGCCTACAATAATTTTTTTATTTATCTTCTGTTACATAGTTACTATCGTGCAGAGCTTTATCGTGGTGCCACGCAGTGCTATCTGATGGCCAGTTGATTCCTTCACGTGTTGTTCTGGGTGTTTTTTGTCACGATTCAACAATCTTCGGTTCTATCCGAAGATTATATTTCACGGCTCAATTCTCTAGGCTCGCTTATTATCAGCTGTTTTGATTCCCTACGGTCCTAACCGAGGGCGTGTATTATTTGACTGAATCATGGCTCACGGCTCCCTTGTCACTGGCTTTCCACTGAGTTGTAAACTGTGTCCGAATACGCTTCTTCCCGATGATGGACACAATCGCTGCCCATCGTGTTTAGGAACTAAGCATTTAAGAGAGGCTTTGAAGGATCCGTGTTTGCACTAGTATGCTGCCAATATCAGAGAGGCAGCTTCGCCTCGCTGAGTTGGATCGTTGTTCACCTGTTAGACTTGCACAACATGATTCAGTCTCGCAGCGCACTCAAAAGAGCCGTACATCAGCAGCAGCTGGTGCTCCGCCGGCGAAAAAGAAACCTGTGCCACAAACTGACAATTCTGAGCATTTGCTGTCAAAGACTGTCGCTAATCTCTTATCAGAAATGGCAGAGATGAAGCATCTTCTTCAAGCTCTCAAACCCCCAGTATCGGCTGTGTCCACTGGGAACACACCAGTGGACGAGGCGATTTCCAAACTCCACATAATACAACACATGCTCTTTCCTTGAGTGCCTCCAATTCGCATTTTCATGATGGAGAATTGGTTCATGCCGCTTTGCATCCTCCCTCTCAGGAGATTTTCTCCAGTCTGTCTGTTGCAGGTGGCATGAGCGGGGGTTCTGTTCATTCTTCAGATGATACTTTGTCAGTACTACAGATGCCGTTGGTATGTTTGGGCCTGGACAAAACACCTGTTCAACCTGCTCAGGCCAATGTGTTTTTCAGGCAATCCTCAGATACAAACATGTTTACCATGCCACCGTGTAAGGACTTCGTGTCAGTGTTTTCGAGTGCTCTTACAGGTTCCAATGTTCCTAGAAGGAGATCGAAGACGGCCCGTACCCTAGCTTCAATGGCTGAGACCGATTTCATAGGGGTGGGGCGGGCTCCAGAGATTGAACATCCAGTGGCAGCCTAGGTGATATCACCCAATGAAGCATTAAGAGGCAATGTATGCTGTCCAAGCGCACATTGTGGATGTGCTGATACTCTTTTAAAGAAGGCATACGAGTCAGTAGCCTATATAACTCGAGCAGAGAATACTATCTGCCAGCTGCTTATTGCCTGCAACACCTCGTTGGGGTCGTCAAATGTAGACTCTTCTGTGCCTCAATTTCTACAGACGGCTTTGTTGGCCATGGGTCATGTGACTCGTGAGCTGGGTACACTCTCAGCAACCCTTCTTTCCCTGAGGGAACTGCCAATTGTACCAGGACATCTGTTTGGCCCCAATGTCTCTGAGTTATTGGACAAGAGAATGAAGCTGTCAGAAGCTTCCCATCAACTGACTTCGGTCCCAAGGGCACCTACTTTTAGGATGCCGCCTACCCGATACCAGAGCAGTGATTTCGTCACCACACTGCTTCCCAAACCTTTTTTTGGTTGTTTGTTTCCAGTGCAGTCCATAACCTTTATTGGAATGACACTGGATTCTCTTGCGATGTCTGCCACATTGTCACACGCTCGGACAGACAGTAGTCGTCATCTACTCACTCGATTCCGACTGGGGGCAAAACTTCCTTATGGTGTCCTTCTACAGCTAATGGGGATGCTGGCTGCTGCCACCTCAGTGGTTACATTAAGTTTGCACAACCTCAGGCCCCTACAGAGGCAAGACATCGTCATCGTATAATTTTTATCTCTCCTTCTTGTGTCCGTGCGCTGAAACCTTGGAATCGGTTGCCGTTTTTGATAGCCGGGGTGTCCCCGGGGGTTGTTCCTTCTTGTTGGGAAGTAATAACAACTCATGCTTGACTTACAGGATCGGGAGCAACATGGAACCAGAGGAAAATTGGTGGTCGTTGGTCGTCAACAGAGGTCTTGGAGCATATCAACATTCTCGAACTGAAGGCAGTTTATCTAGCACTACAACATATCTTACCAGTCCTTTTAGGCCACCATATGCTTGTCTGATCCGACAACACATCGACAGTTTTTCATCTGAATCATTAGGGCGACATCAGGTCTCTCGAGTCTTTACAGCTAACACACAGGATCCTCATATGCTACAGAGACATTACACAGAATATCCCTTTGCAAGCACAGGGTACTTCTAGTGGCACCTCGATGGCTGGCCAGGCTATGGTTTCCTCTACTTCTGAGTCTACTAGAGGGTGAAACATGGCAGCTTCCCACCAGGAGGGATCTTCTCTCCCAGATGAATGGGCGTGTTTGGCACCTGGATCCGGTTCATCTTCAGCTTTGGGTTTGGCCACTGGGCCCAATCCACTATTAGGGGATTGTGAGCCGGCAGTAGTCCATACCATTGATAATGCCAGAGCTACTTCAACGCAACAGCTTTATGCTGCTCGTTGGAGAATATTCTCTTCATGGTGTGGGGATCAGGGATTTGATCCTGTCCACTGTACTTTGCCAAAGGTCTTGTGCTTCTTGCAACACCTATTGGATGACAACAAAGCTGCTTCTATTTTAAATGTGTATGTTGCTGCCATATCTGCACATCACGCCCCAGTTGGTGGTTCCTCTTTGGGGTCTCATAGCCTTGTTTGCAATTTTCTGAAGGGAGTAAGGCATTTAAAGCTGATTCATGTGAACCCTTTTCCTGTGTGGGACTTGCCACTTGTGCTAGAATTCCTTAGTGCACCACCATTCGAACCACTGGGTGGTGTAGATCTTAAGTGGATATCTTTGAAAGCAGTGTTTCTGCTGGCTGTTGCTTCCACTAAACGTGTTGGTGAGCTCCATGTGCTCTCTGTGAATGAGTTGTGCTTGCGCTGGTTGACAGAGGATTCAGGGGTCATTCTTCATCCTAATCCGACCTTTCTTCCAAAAGTCCTTTTGCCGCAATTTGTGAATCAGTCCATTAATCAGGCTGCTTTTCAGCTGCCCTCATCTCAATCTGATACTGATGTAAGGGCTTATCTCCTGTTTCCTGTATGTGCTTTAAGGATTTATGTCAATTCTACTGCTTCATTCAGGCAGAAAGGATCAGTTATTTGTCCATCATGGTGGTGTGCGTAAGGGTGCGCCTTTGTCCAAATAAAGACTGTTGTGATGGATTGTGGATGTGATCAAATTGGCATATGATAAGTCTCAACAACCCTTACCGGAGGGTGTCACTTGCCATTAAACCAGGCTGTCTCTTCATCTTGGGCTGCTTTTTGGGGAGTATCATTGGCAGATGTCTGTGCGGCTGCTACCTGGTCTTCTCCATGCACCTTTGCACGGTTCTACAAAGTTTAATGTGGCTGCTTCCCATGCTGTGAGCTCTGCAGTTCTTCTGGAGTGACCTTGATTATTTCAGGTGGGTGACGCTCCTCATGACTGTGTTGGTATGTGCTCTCTACTAGTGCTTAGCACTGCCTCTGACAGTCAGGAGGAATGAAACAGAACGCTAGTTACATATGTAACTGCAGCTCTGTGAATTCCGGATGACCGCCAGAGTTCCTTGACATTCGAAATGCGCGAGAAAGCATTCTGAGGCTGGGCACCGAGCTGCTGCGGTTTATATCCTTGCAGCTTGGTCTGCGTCGCGACGTGACTCTGTTGTTATATTTTCTCGACCAATCTGGCTAGGGCTTCGATTATCCACTAGTACTTAGCACCACCTCTGGTGGTCTTCCGGAATTCTCAGAACCACAGTTGCATACTTAACTAGCATTTTGTTGCAAATGCTTGTCGCTGCATAAGCCAGATAAATGAGTATTATTTTCTGGCAAGTTTTATCGTTATTCTTCATTAAGAGTACAAAGAATGCATACAAACTAAACTGCACAGTCAAAATCTGTAAACTACTGAATAATTACCAATAACAATTTGCTTCTGTCATAATTCTAAAATCAACATGCCCCCAACTTGGAAAGTCTGGGCTCAAAGAAAACCCTGAGTTTCCCCACTCGCAATTACGACTGCGGTAGCGTTCTTGTAGTAAATACAATAATTCCGACATGACTTGAACACACCATTATGCATATCTGTATTGCTCCTTGCTCCAAGCCTTCCACGGCTCCTTGCTCCAAGTCTTCCAAGACCCCTATCTCCAAAGTAATTCCTCTTCATTCCCATACATTTCCCATAAATACATTTTCGGGGGGGGGCTCACCGTCTCCAAGCTCCGGTGGTCGATTCCCCGACGCAGTCTGCAATAGCGACCACAGAGGTGACATTTGGTGCTGGTATTTATGGCGGGAACCCCGGGCCACAACCAGTGCCCATGCCTGCCACGGTTAACAAGCCAGTGCCCATGCCTGCCACGGTTAACGATCCAGTGCCCTTGCCTGCCATGGTTAACGAGCCAGTGCCCATGCCTCCACGGTAAACGAGCCAGTGCCCTTGCCTGCCATGGTTAATGAGCCAGTAGCCTCGACCATTCCTGTAATAACGCTCCCAGCTGTCCGGAAAAGGAGGAGAAGGAAAGGGACACCTTCTCCACAGTCTCTGCCCATGTTCATGACCATGTAGGTCGTTCCCCAGTCTCTGCCCATGTTCACAACCATGGAGGTCGTTCCACAGTAACTGGCAGTGCTCACGACCGCAGAGGTCGATCCCCAGTCTCTACCTGTGCTCTCGACCACGGGAGTCTGTTCCCAGTCATCCATGGTTCTTAGTCCCGAGCCTTCCATGGCTCTTAGTTCCGAGCCTTCCTCGGCCTCGTCCCTCGAGCCTCTCACGACTCCGCCTTCCATGGCTTCGCCCCTCGAGCCTCTCACGACTCCGCCTTCCATGGCTTCGCCCCTCGAGCCTCTCATGGCTCCGCCTTCCATAGCTTCGCACCTCGAGCCTCTCACAGCTCCGCCTTACATGGCTTTGCCCCTCAAGCCTCTCTCAGCTCCGCCTTCCATGGCTTCGCCCCTCGATGCTCCCACGGCCCCACCTCCCTTGGCCCTGCCCCTCTCCCGGCTCTGCCTACCTTTGTTGAGCCTCCCTCGGCTCCGCCTGCCTTTGTTGAGCCTTCCACGGCTCAGCCCTCAGAGTCTTCCACGGCTCCGCCCTCACCTCCTGCAACTCCACCTCCTGACCCAGTCTCTGCCCTGTGGCTGCCTCCCAGGCCTCCTGACACAGTCCCTGCCCTGTGGCCGCCTCCCAGGCCCCCTGACCTGGTCCCTGTCCTGTGACCACCTCCCAGGCCTCCTGACCCTGTTCCTGCCCTGAGGCTGCTTCCCAGGCCTCCTGACCCTGTTCCTGCTCTGCTCACCTCCCTGGCCTCCTGATCATCCCCAGACTCCTCCTAGGCCACAGGATCATCTGCCAATCCCTCCTGGACTCCATGGTCTCCTTCCTGGACCCTCCCCAGTCACCTGTTTCCTCCTGCCCTCCTCCACCTTGTAAAGGGGGAGTGGAGGGGGGGTAATGTCACAGTCACCATTGTTCCTAGGACTCTTATTTTGAAGTGATTTTCGTCCTCTGTCACCCTCATCACTGCCATCTGTTCCCCATCATCCTCATCTGTTCTCGATTCTATCATCAGCCCTTTTGTGTAGAAATACCCTCTAGTTTAGTTCCAACATTGTCAGTTCTTGTTCGTTGTTAGTTGTGGCATAGTTTGTGTTAACCCCAATGACTGTCTTGTCTTGTAGAAGTCATCGTCTTCTGTGTATCCTCATCTTCTTGTCATTGTCTATTAAAGTATAGCTGCACTTTGATCCCGCTCTCTCGCCTCATCCATACAACACGTGACACACCTATCATATTGCTTCTGTAGGGCTTTACTGGTTGTTTAGATCAGTGTTACTATCAGAAATAATTGGTAATTATTTCTGTAGTTATTAATTCATATTTAAATTAATCAATTGAATCTAACTCATTAAAACCTCATATGGGGCTCCAGTAAATGTAGTGTGCTACGTTTAGGAGCAAGTTTGGTTATTAGCAATAATTAATAATTATCAAAGATAATTATTATTAAAATCAATAGAACATTGATGAGAATCAATGTTAGCTTTTTTAATCCTTTAAATCGACAAATATCAAAGAAAATCATTAATTGTTAACATCGATGAAACATTAATTAAAATTAACACTAGCTTATTGATCATTCAAATTCAACAATCATCAAATATTAGATTGTTTTCTTAGGAAAATCGACATCCGAAGAATATCGATTTTCCGGAAAAAAAAACAATGAATGAAGGTTTGAATCCGAGCACTGACATCCCGTCAGCATGACACAGGCGTATGCAAAACAAACCAAAACACTTCTCTTTGTAATATAAACAAAGTTTATTTACGCAGTAATATCAATTAATAATTAATACAATGCAGTCAATAAACTTCCGACTTACAACTACAAACTAAACAGTGATATGATTAGATATGGAAATAAAAATAATCCTATAACACATAAGGTGTGTGTGTGACAGTGTGTGTGTGTGTGTAAGGAGGGACGCGCACAAAATGGCGGACATGACTCTCGTGGAGAGTATGTCACGCGAGACTTCCGGCCAGGGAATATGACCACGAATGGGGGCGGAGAGAAACCAGTCAATGGCGACTGGCGTCTACCAGTTACCGCGTGTATCCGCTTGTACGATAGCTTAGGGACAAAGCTGGGCTTTAGCATTTAAGCTATCTACGAGCCAAAATGTGTGCCAGAATGTTTGTGAGGGGTCGTGTGCCTGCGTGTGTGTGTGTGTGTGGTTAGTATGAGAGAGAGAGAGAAGTGACAGCCCTAAAGCCGATTTCGCGATCGTAGGAGAGAAAGCAGCTGTTAGTTCATAGGTGGATGGCTCGTAAACAGTCCCGCGTACTTTGACTATTTAATGGAGGAACTCAGTTTACCTGTCTCACCCGCGATGGCGAAATTGCACAACAGTCCAATTTGGTTGGACCACAATACAGCAAAACAAAATCGTGATAATTAATACCCTGAGTATTAATAATGAGCGGACATGGCGGTCCGTAAACTGTACAAGCAAAAACCTTGAAACACAAGAATAACACACTATAATATTCTATCTCTGCCCAGACATAAACCTCTTACTTGAATCGCATGAGGACACAGGTAGAATGTGTTTTCCTCCATCCTTTAACTCTGACCCAGTTCCTTGAGGCTCGGGTGATGACGGGAGGCCGTTTCCTCGCTCTGTCGGCGGGCGGTACGGCTGTTGATTCTCGGCGGGCTGGCGGAGAACTCAGAATGTCGACTTGATTGAAGATGGAAGAGAAATCTTTAATCTCTTCACTTCTGTAGGCAAACGGATGAAGATGCGAATTGCTCGGTGGTCTCCTTCGGATCCGTTAGAGTGTTCGGTTGAACACAGAGTAATCTCAACTCGTCCAGCGAGATGGAGATTGTATGGCCACAGTTTCAAGTCGGACGTTACTTCCTTGTGCCACGAGGTTGCACATGAGAGCAGCGATGAAACTGCATCTATACAGGACGAACAAAGTTGCTGGAAGCAAATCCCGAAAGCATTTCAGAGGTATTTCAACTCCTGATGATGTCATGTTTGAGGGACGTTCTGTTGTGTGCCTCATCCAATAGGAGTTGAGAGTTCGATCCTTTAGTGAGCAAGGCTTCATGGGATTTACAGTCTGTTTTGGACTCCCTTTGTTTGATTTTGGCGTGATTTTTATCAGTATAATTTACGACTTGGAATGTTGGGCTTGAGTTAGGTTTTTACGACTGTGTTAGGCCTGCCTTTGTCTTCTATCTGAATACATGAGGCCCAACACTTCTGAAGACATGGATTAAACAACTGGTGTCTTGTGGATTACTTTTATGCTGCCTTTATGTGCTTTCTGAGTTTTAGTCACCATTCACTTGCATTGAATGGACCTAAAGAGCTAAAATATTCTTCTAAAAAATCTTCGTTTGTGTTCTGCAGAAGAAAGAAAGTCAAACACATCTGGGATGGCATGAGGGTGAGTAAATGACAAGATAACTATCCCTTTGTTCTAATTATTAATTTGAAATAATATTCTTTTTAATAAACATGTAATTTACATGACTTTTAATGTCTTGATATTAAGTTTGCTACACAAACACACATCTTGATAATTTAATTTAAGTTTAAACAAGTTTAAAGTAAAAAAATAGCTATGTTTATATTTTTGTAAATGCATATAATTAGCTAAAACCCATTAAATTGTAGTGAACGTAGATCTATCTATTGTGTTCTATAGGATTGTACAGGTAGGGGAGTGGGATTTCTGCGGGTGTGTGGTGGTTTGGGGGTGGAATGGCATCACGACTAGTCAATTTGACTCGACTAATTGGCTAGATTAGTCGACTATTAAAAATCGGTAGTTGTGCAACCCTACTATGCACAAAATATACTGCTTGACAGATATTATCGAAAAAGGTGTCCTGAGAAATTTCACATCTCTGTGACAGCCCTAGACTGTAAACTGCCAAAAGCTTCTATTTTTTTTTTTTTTTAAATCAGAAACACTCTTGTCAGTCAGTAATTTTGCACGATTAAATAAATGTGCATTAAGAAAAATGAACAGCACTTAACAGTTAAGCACATACATTAATGTGTTAATTTTCACAGGCCTAATAATATTACAATGTAAAAGAAATCTGTCTTCTTGACCAGGGCCGTTTCTAGCAATAAGCAGTGGGGAAATACATTTCCTACATAATCTTATTAAATTAAAATTTTCAAACAAGACACACACACACACACACACACACACACACACACACCACAGGTCGATGAACATCCCAGAAGGCTCTCTCCTGACTGTCCAGAATCTTTCTATCCGTCTTGTCTTTTTTCCTGTCGATCCTACGAAATCAAAGGAGAAACACAAAGCTGCAACACATTACTATTAAAAAGTGTAGGAAACACTCCCAATTCACACACACATTAAACCAGACAAAAAGCAAAGCCCTTGTGCTCATCAAAGTTGCAACCTGCCTGTGAGCAGAGCTAATTCATTTCCATTCTTGCCACTTCACTCTTATGTAACTGACATTTGCTGCATCACTCTCTTGATCTCTCACTGATCCTGTTTTTGAGCCCCTAGACTCTATCATTCCTCCCCCTCCCCAAAATTCGTGTTTCTGCAATGAAACAGGTATTACAGAAAGTGTGATGATGGAGACAGACTGATGACCATGAATCAGAGAGTTGGTGACTTGTGTTTGCAGCCCTTTGCCATCAGATAAGCCTCTTCAGCTGGTGTTTGAAGAGCGAGAGACTGGCCACTCCAAATCAAACACATATGCTAATATTTTACATATAACAATGAGTTCACCAATATTATTATGTTATATCAGAGTGTGTGTTTGCATATATGTCTTTGTTTGAATGTGTGTAGGTTGACTGTACAGGACAGATGTGTTTCTCACACAGAGGAGGGCAGGTAAGAGTGAGAGCAAGTGTTTGTGTAGTTGTCCTGACAACAGCACTTACTTGACCTGTGCCTCAGCCTGCATGAAGATGAACTCCCACTTCCTGGCAAAAGCCCTCTGTAGCCTTGCTAGATTCTCCTGAAAGAAAGATCAACCTGTATTAAATGTGAATTGTCTGATTTGTGCACCTCTATCAACACCAAACAGAACTGCAAAAATAGTGATTGTTTCCAAACAAGTTTCCCAAATATTACTTCTGCCCAGTGCCCCCTCTGCCATAATTCAGGCTTAGCTGGTTAGCTTTACCTGGTAGGCCCGGCTGGTAGATGCAATCACTACACAATTATGCTGTGAAAAAGCTTGTCTCTCCATTGACTGCCATTCAATTGTAGAGGTGTATTTAGAAATTATTTTTATTTTTTTATTTTTTTTCTGAGCAGCAGAGCTGGAAATGAGAGGTGGGGTGGGGGTGGGGTGTGATACGGGGAATGAATTTCAAAGATGTAACTGCCGCTAAACAAGAGAAGATGAATATGGAAACAACAACAGTGGATTAGCACATCAAGATCGCATGTGAGATGAGGTCAGGTGACACCTGCATTTGTATAACTCCAACTGAGCAACTGCAGTTGAGCTGCTATTGGAATGCTAACAGATGCTCCAGGTATTTAAGACCTCCTTGATACAGGATACAGTCTCTTAAACAAAGTAATGTTGAAAGAGCTACACAGTCAGTGTTTACAACCTTTGGGAAATCAATGCATGAATGACTTGTCTCTGCATATGAAGTTGTAACTCGAGAAAGCATGTTAACATCATATAAATTACACACTTCACCTTTAATGCTTAATGACGAGGGCCAACAATTGGTGCTTTCAGGTTTACAGTAATTTGATATATCTGTCAACAGCTGAAAGTATCAGAACTGAAATGCTTCTCTGCTGGCAAAACAAACCGCTTCCATTTTCTCTATCTGCTGTCATCACAATGGGTCACTTACTGCCTCATAGTCTGCCAGCTCCAGCCGGGTCTTGTTCTGCATGGTTCGCTTGCACAGATAGATGGCTGTGACAGGGTGAGAGAGAGACAAAGAAGGAATAAAGAAGAGAAAGATCCAAAGAGTCTGAATCGAAAAATTGTCTTTGTTACAATATACAGTACAGTGCAAAAGTTTTAGGTACTTGTGAAAAATGTTGCATAGTGAGGATTTCTTCAAAAATAATGGCATAATTAGTTTTTATTTTCCAATTAACATTATCCAAAGTCTAGTAAACATAAAAAAAAGCTAAATCAATATTTGGTGTGAACACCTTTGCCTTCAAAACAGCACCAATTCTGCTAGGGACACCTGGACACAGTTTTTCTTGGTTGTTGGCAGATAGGATGTTCCAAGCTTCTTAGAGAATTCGCCACAGTTCTTCTATCTATTTAAGCTATCTCAATTGCTTCTGTCGCTTCATGTAATCCCAGACTGACTCGATGTTCAGTGGGGGGCACTGTGGGGCCATGCCATCTCTTGCAGGGGTACATGTTCTTCTGTTCTATTCTATTTGCAGAAGGAATGTTTGGGAGTCTAAAATGTATATTTCCTATTGACACACTACAGCTAAAGATATAAATAACCATCTTAAGACAAATGTTTTTGTTAAACATCTTGTGTGCCTAAGACTTTTGCACAGCACTGTACATCAAACCACACTGTCATTTACAAACTCAAATCTTGGAATTCAATAAATAACACACTTTCAATCTCAGAATCTCAAAGGTTGTAATCGTTAACACTAAGTACATAAGTTAACTAACAATGAACAGTATTTTTTCTGACCTTTTTAAACTTGATTAATGTTAATTTCAACATATACTAATATATTAAAAAAAAAGTTGGATATGTTAAAATTAGTAAATACATAATGAACTAATATGAACTAAAAATGAACAGTTGTATCTTTATAAATAAACATTAACCAAGATTAATAAATGCTAAAAAAACATATTTTTTTATGCATTTACAAATATTAAAAAACAGAATCGTATTGTAAAGTGCTATGGAAAAATATAAATATCATATAAATGATGACAAAAAGTGTCCAAATGGCAAATCACCATAAAGTACAAAACACAGAGCTCCTTCACAACACCAAATCGACTCAAATTTTAAAAGATCTTCCATAGATTTGAACATTTACATATTTGGTAGTTGCTTTCAACTAAAGCAACTTACAGTGAGTGTATTCAAGCTATACAGTTTAACAGTACATGTGCACCTTGGGAATCGAACCCATGACCTAATGTTGCTATTGCGATGTTCTACGCAATATACACGCAAATGCTAGATGCAAATAACACTTGATTTTTACTCAGATTTTGAATAACTACAGGTTAGTAATATTTCAGAATAACAGAAAATTTCAGAAAATTAATAAGACTTTTTAAAATCATATACAAGGGTTTTAATCTAAGACAGTGAATAATGTCATGGAAAATATTTTCAACATATAAAACAAAAAGGACATTATGTACCAATGGAAACCTGAAAAGAGAGAAAGAGAGAAACAGACAAGAGGCCATGAGAGGTTTGGCCATATCAACAGTCATGTATAATCCCTCACACTATCACACACATATCCAGTATAAATCCTTGATTGGATTTTGTGTCTTCCTGTGCATATATCATCTCTGCTTGGCCAGTTTACAGACAGTAGGAACTGTGAATGAATAACCATTGACCATCAGTAAACAGCTGCCCACCATCAACACATTCTCTAGCTGTATTACAGAACACCTACTGATCCACAGATGTAGGGAGTTCTTTCTCACCATTTGCCTGTCCAACAGATTAATGGCTGTAATAATCCTGAGAAAGCAGACTGTGGGCTGAACAGGCGGCACCCAGTGACATGGTGAATTTTTGAGTTATAATAGTCCCCAGAAGAAAAAAAAAACATCTACTGTAAAGTTCAGTGTACTCATAATTAGAGAGCAATATGTCATTGGGAGTCTGCAGGGTCCTTCTCTTACCATAGTCTGTGTTTTCTGGCTCCCAGCAATTAGATGGCCAAAAGTATGGAGCCTGTGCAAGAGAGAAAGAGAGATGACACAAATCTTACAATATGTTTTTTAGAAATTCACACACACCTTAGTAGTAAGACTTAGGAGACTTTTGACTATAAGCATAAATTCTGGTCAATTTTGCAACTTATTCTGGCAATGAACCGCCCGCTTAGACAGGAAGACACCGTCTGACCGACATGTAAACTGACCAACCACAGTTCATTTTATTTGTATGTGACGTTAAGGGAAATAGTTAATATCTCAGTAACAAACTGTTGTGGAAATTCACATATTCACGTAATTCCACAGCAGTGTCCGTCAGTGTTTGCGTACTGTCAGAGTATGTACTGTGTTTGATGAAGGGCATCTCCTCTGCTCCAGTGGGATTATGGGATAATGTCCAGTCGATCCACACTACAAAATCTCACAGGAAATAGTTTGCCATCGGGTATTCCTCGCCAACTGTTTATGGATACTGAGGATTCAGACATACTATTCCATTGGCATACTGTTTTTGGCATACTATATAGTTGAGAAGTATGCATATTTGGACAGCTTTTGTGTCAGCATGGTACCTTGCAAACATGACTTTGTTTCCAGGTGGACTACTACAAACCTGTGCACCCCAACTCATCAAAACAGAGCTTGCTAAATCTCTCACTGTGGTGTGCAATATGCACCAAGCAGTCAGTGAATAGACTGTGGGCTGTCAATAAACATGCCATCTGAGTCTGAGACTACAAATACTTACTGTCAATAAGCACTTTACTGAATGACTTTCATTCTGTTTTGGATTGGAAGAGAGTTTGAAAAAAATAAAATTTCTTATCACCTGCTTACAAGCCTAAATTCAATATTGATTCTATTTGGTGCAGATATTATTGTAGTCACTGTTCTTTTTTTGTCAGGTTATAAAAGCCATTAACAACATTTTTAACAACTGGAAAATCCTTCTCGCCTTTGTGGAACCAGTCTGAAAGACTACGGGTGGCACAAAGCAAATGATGGTGTATTGAGATCATTCTCATCATGCATTGAGCTGATGAGCCATACTCCAGAGCAGCAGAGAAACACTAATTCCCCTCCTGTGTAATTAATAAACGTATCAAAGAAACTTGAATTCATTAATTTGCTTATTGATACTTTATCATGTTTATTTGAACAGATAGCATAATATCATTATCTAAGAATTCTGTTTCTTTTGTAAAACCCTGGATAATTTACAGCAAGGTTTTCTATTGCAGGAAGGACCTGGAAGGGGAAGGGGGCATAAGAGATACATATGTACAATATGATATTCATTTAAAAATGGGTTCAACATGGTACTTTAGTCCTTTACATAAAGCACTCTAAGAGAATTGCATTTGCTGAAGAGAATCGTTTACATTTTTAAATAATTTCCGAATGAGATGATGGGGCTTCTTGCAATTTCAGCAATCAAAAGACTGCAGTGTTTCTCCAGTAAAACATCAGAGTAATGTGAGATGAATAAGCTCAGAGGAAGTATGCCCTTGGCCGTCTCTTCTCTAATTGGATGAATCACTGAAAAATGAAGGATCAGCCTTTACGAGCTAAATATGTACCTGTTTCTGGTGGAAGTGCTCAGATTTAACACCTTAGATCTTCAGTGCATAGCAACAGACAATAAAAATAACATGCTTGAAAAATACAGCATGTTGAATTCATCTCTGTGATGCATTGCCAAACCTATACAATCTGTAGTAAAGAACTGTGAATTCTAATAGTTGATGCTTAATAAGGCAGCTAGAGGCAACACTGATCAAACACAATCCTGATTGTTTAGAAGGTGTAAATGTCAGTGGTGGCTGCAGCAAACATGGAGTTTGTACATAGTTTGTTCATTGTCCAACTAAACTGTGATTTTATGCAGATTCAGTGATGTTATAGAATATTAGCAGTGCTAAATGTGAAGCTGGATGTTTAAAAACAGAATGACACCACTCTGGCAGCTTATACATGATGAATGAGTAGAATGGTAATATCTTTTTCATTTACAGTACCTATTATAGTTTATCTGAAAGAGGACAGGAAATAATGGGAATTTGAATAAGGGGCCGTATCACAAGCAATATTCGGAGCAAAATACTAGTTTAAAACTTACAGAATACTGCACAATCCACACTGTATACTGCCTACTATATTTTTTTTTATATTATGGTGGCGCTGATTTATGAAGCAAATGTTTTCAGGCCATATTTTGTTATTTTATGTAACATAAATATAGAAGTGATTAATCTATGAACATTTCAGATTCTATGCTTTCAAACGATACCCCATATGCCTGACTTATGCATTCGAGACTTGAACGTTTTAGGCGCAAACTTTATTCGTGACATAGCGCCCCCTTTTGGTTGAAGAGATTAATATAATTTTGTGTAAAAATGTAACATTTGGCAGTCCAGTCAAATAATGCTTCAAGAGATGTTAAAAATGTAAAGCTGTTTTTACATTCAGTTCATCCATCCCACTGGAAATAGCAGGTCCAGTGGGTTATAGTATTCCACACAGTAAGCTCAGTTGTATACTGCACATCTGGACAAATATAGTAGTTCATTTTGGTATTCCTTGCACACAGAAAATGTGCATACTTGTGTCCACAGTATACATTATACACTATATACAGCAGAAATAGTAAGAGTATTATGGTAGTATGCTATTTGGAGCATAGACACAGAAAAATCCTACCTCTAGAATCCAATTTTATCTGTTTAGTAACCATGGCAATTTCAGCTATTCTAACATGAACTTGTCAGATCTAACTGAACAGAAGACAGGAAGTTTCTGTAATACGGCCCCAGGAAATTCACAAGTCTGACTCGAACTCGCATCGCTTGCATAAGCACCACAGCAAAAAAAAAAAAAAAGAACATGTCTTGATGTAGAAAAATCAGCTCACCTGAAAGCGGTAAAACGTGCCATCATCCTTAAGGGTGAGAACATGATCAGAGATTGGGAAGATGTAGCCTTGAGCAGCGATCAGGCTGCCAATGTGTATGGCCTCCACTGGAAGAACAGCCAATAGAAATGTCTTAATTATAATGTATTTTCTTTCATAGTACACTGAAATTTGCATACTCCAGTCATCAATAAAATGTGTATCTCTCTCTAAGTCAGGACCTACCAGGATCATCTATGTTGAGGTTCTTCATCAACCACTGAACAATGTCTGAACCTGAAGTTTAGAAAAGAGAAACATTATCAGCTAATTTCACATGCAAATTTGTGCATAAATTACAGTACATACTCATTTCGAAGCCTTCTTATAAAGAGACCAAAATCATTATGGTGCGCCAAGTAATGCTATGGTCTAAAATTCAATATGTGTGTCTAATGATTCAAGCTAAATCAGGCCTTCTGTTAGCCAAACACCACTTCAACCACCTACAACAGCAACGCTTTAGTTCCAAATCAGCTATTAGTTATCCGGATGTGAGCCTGCATACATCCATTTAGAGTCGCTCACTGCAGTAATTGTCTTTAGCGATATGAGCTGCTCAAGCCACATATTCGGATTCATTTTATATGAGAACTTATAAGAAATAATATCTGCTCTTCCAGCATTTATTCTCACATACTACAGGAAGCTGTGTAATTTAAAATGATTTGTAGAATCTCTCTGAGACCACAGTGTCTGGCTGGAGATGTGTCAGTGTATGTAAAAAATTTTTTTGCAAGTGTAAATAAGTTAGATGAAAGAAATAAAAAATAAAAAACTGCAAATACTAAGAGTACATTGTGAAAAACACACCATCATTATTAGGAATGTCATAAAATATTGATATATCAATTATTGATCGGCACATTATTTTATTGTTAAATTTTTTAAGCAATGATATATTAACATCAGCAGACATTTAAATTTGAAGCCTAATTTGTGTGCTGTCAATTCACTGCCAGTTGCATTCCATTCAATCTAGTCTGACGTAATAGCTTTGGGAGACCACAAGGGGACGACATTACATTTACTGAAGCTGGTCGCAGCATGGACAAGGCATCACACACACATTACGAGCCGATGGCAGTCCAAAGTTACGGAGGTTTTTGTTCTTCTTCAAGAATTAACAAAGTGACGTTGATGAGCATGGTTGGGAGGGTTACTTGTAGTGTATTCCACTACAGATTACAGAATACATGCTGTAAAATGTAATTTGTAACATATTCCATTAGATTACTCAAGGTCAGTAACGTAATCTAAATACTTTGGATTATTTCTTTAGCACTGGTAGACTTTTTTCACTTGTTTTGACAAAAACAAATCTGCCAGTACAGTAAGACAAAATGCACATGTTAAAAATACATTCTCTGAAAAACCTAAATATCTAATTGATCTTGTTTTAAGGATTTTTAGATATTTTTACAGGAAAACAATACAAAAATTATTATCAAAAATACGATTTTGATATCAAAGGTCTTACTAGAATGAAAGAAATTATGATCTAACGTGAATTTTCTTAATAAAAAAAATATGATCGTGCCTGGTAACGTGCATGTAAAATGGCTAGAAATAGCATTTTTACTTAGCGTAAAGCTGACAATTTACACAAGGTTTATTTCTATTTCTTCTGCACCAAACTTACTTCAAACATACTTCTGTCTGCTCGTATGAATGTAACACATCATAAGAAAGTGTTTCACCGCTGTTCAAAGGCACTTTGGATCACATCATTTATATGTATAAATGTTTTCCATCTGAAAGGACTAAATATTAAATGAAACAAATGACAATAAAATGCAAAGTAATCTCTTCAGTAATCAAAATACTTTTTGAATGTAACTATTCTAATTACCAAAGATTTAAATTGTAACTGTAATGGATTACAGTTACTTATATTTTGTATTTTAAATACGTAATCCCGTTACATGTATTTCGTTACTCCCGAACCCTGTTGATGAGTTTGCAGGTTAGTGTATGAAACTGGTAACTGTGCAAACTGAATGATTAGAAAAGATGATGTTTATTATGCAATTTCTCTGTATGTAGCATTGAATAAGTCTTTCATTCAAGCTGTCAAACCACAAAAAGACGAACTTGTAACAGAAAATACATTGTGTTGGCTCTATGAAAGATACTTATCCACAAAATACCATACAGTAATGACTAGAGTAAATAATCTGTCCTTTGATAATTATTTGGGTCGAATTTAATGAGAAACTAAGTTGAGCTCCATGGCACTGCAGAATTTTTAACAGCCTCCGGAGACACAGAGCCAGTGTTGTGAGTGTACGTACCTTCATATAAGTAATTGTTTTGAATTTAGAATGCACCATGCCACCCGCCAGATGCGATCGGTGCGTGACTCATTTGAATTAACCCTGCAGCTCACACCAAAGTTGTGTAGAGAAATATGTTTAAAAAAACAAAGATTACTGTGCAATGTGCAGCCCTATTTATGTCTGAAAAAAATCCAGATATAGGCTACAATATCAGTAATCATCAGGAAAATCTTCCGGTTATTAATACGTGAAAATTTCACGATCTCAAGCCTAATCCTTTGTGATCAACATATCATCCAGGCCAATAAATAGGCCAATATCTGACCATTTTGAAATGATCACTATCGGCAGATAACTGTGCTCGCTTGGCCATTTAACAGAAGCGTAAATTTGTCAGTTTACAAATTAACGAACAGCTTTGTCAATGGATACTGCACAATTTCTGTTTTCAGATATAATTTCTTTGAGAATTTCTCGTAAATATTGCATGGAAAGAGGTAATTATGTGTACATCTCAATTGCTACTATTAAATTGTATTAAACTGATGTTGATTAACTATTTTTCATCATCTTTCCAATCACCTTTATTCACAAACAATGTTACCCATATTTCTTTCAATTTACCTGTAACAACACTGGGAATCTTGGACAGGAAGCTCTTGACCGTTCTGACAGGCACACCTTCAGTCTCATCTTGGAGGCGTGTGATGATATCCTCAATCTAAAGGAAAAACGAAGAAAAGAGTCTGTCTACTTAGTTTGGCTGACTCATATTTCATACTGTAGCTGCAGTCTTAGACATAAAGAATGGGAGTGGTAAATGGATGTTTTTCTCCAATATTTTATCTCAGTCCACCATTAATGGACTGGAGGAATGGCTTAATCTGCACTCGAGGCTCCAGCCCTGAGTTATTTTACAGTTTACAGAGGATTTTTCCTATGATTTATAGTATCACATTCTCACCAAACTGGCAACCATAACAGGTGTAAATGCATTCACCTACACTCCACGTGTATAGCTCATGGTGGCAAAATGCATCACAAAGTAACAACTGAGCACAGGATCACACAAAGCACGCAGCAAATCTATTTATACCATGTCTATTTATATTCACAGAATCTTGTATAGCCACGGAAATGGTCCATTCACTTCTGCTGGAACATCTGTTCTCGTCCCTCTTTGGCTACGCAGGCATCTAAGCAATGGAGGAGGCCTTTGATGGAATACACAAGCTCGCACCTACAGTCTATAAATAATCCCGGCACTGATGAAATCAAATTGTGGTTCACAGGAAGGAGAGAGAGAGAATGTAATGAGATTAGGTAGCGTTTTCTGCTTTGGAGATTGCATGTTGTCATCACTGCTCTGTGGCGCTTGACGCTCTTTTTTGCATGTGTCGTGTAGGAGACTTTTAATGCATTGTTATATATAAACAATCAAAGCCAGCTCCTGACCCCTGTGAGCCCACGAGAAGTGCAATGAAACACAACAATGCTAAAATAAAACATGGCCACTTCACTTCAAGTATAGAGAGGGGGCACATACATCATTAGTTATGTTAAACAAAACATAAAAGCTGCATCCTAATTAACATACAGTACCTTCAGAGTATGTACGAAATTTGGTGAAGAACTTTCTTGACCATTGTTCATGAAGTATGCAGGTGTGTAGTATAAATACATGGGCATTGACTCTTATGTTCTTGGACCTATATGGAATACTAACAGCAACTGCAAAAATAATTTACTCGAGTGTTGGTAAACAAGTCCAATTTAACCATGAGGAACAACTTTCTTGGTCCCTATAGCACTTACTGATTCACTATGTAGTATGGAAGTATGCATATTTGGACATGAGGAAAGTTATGTTAAACAGGCTCTGACATTAGGACCCACCTTTATCACCCAAATAAGAAAAAAAATACACTCTAATCATACCATCCATTACCATGTGAGACTGTCTAATTTTCCCTCTCTACTAATGAAAGCACTTCAGTTCTGTTAATGTTCTCTAAACAGTGGCTAAAACACGAGTCCATGATGCAAACTACTCTAAATGTGTAGATGAGTGTTGGCCTGACACCCAGGAGAGTTCCTGGCTGTAGACAGACAACATTGCCAGCCAGGAAGTCCACCTCCATACCCAACGGCGACTAAGGAAGCCTAAACAGAGCAGTCTGCTGACAGCTTAACACTCAAATCAGTACAGATAAAATGCTAGATGGGGTTTGCAGGAAAAAATGACACCAATCCAAGAGCCTTATTCATGATTAATATAGTCCACCTCAAGTCCAAACTTGGTTTATACAAAATATTTAAAATGTAAAGTCTGAATAAAAGGAATCATGGGAAAAGGCCATGATTTAGATAAAATTTTGCTAGGGTATTGCCAGGTGGTTGCTAAGGAATTACTAAATGGTTACTGGCCCAAGTCACAAGAGACCATTCCAAACCTCTACAATATATTGATCCTTACATTTGTGTGGGTACCTTTTCTATAGAAGTCTATGGGATTTGGGAAGTCAATGGAAGTCTATGAGACATTTATATTCTTATATAAAGATCTTTAGAATATAAACCATGACTCTGTATTTATTTCATACAGATACAATGTGTAAGTATCCTATCAGCTTTCTTTCGCTAAAAATGAAGGGTTTACTGTATATCTACTGTAAAATAATAGTACCACCACTAACATATAGGTGCCTCTCTTTCCAGATTAAATGCTCCTACAAAAGCTTGTGTTCAGTGTGAAAAAAAAGTCTATGCCAATCTTAATATTTATAATTAAATAGAAGGTGTGCTGCATCTCCACTGTACTCTACCGGGTCTTTTTTAAGGCGAACACAACAGTTGTTAGGAATTTTATTTTAATCTTATAATTTTATAAAAGCACTTACATTAATTCTTATGTTAAAACTCTTGTATTACTTGTGCTGTAAACCTGTTTAAATCATAATTTATAAAGTCATTTTAGGGTTTGTTAAAATTACATCAACATCACAATGACATTGTAAAATTGGTTATAACTTTACACAGAAAAGGTTAGCAAGCGATTTTATCACACTAAAATCATGTTAACACGCATATTGTTTACGTCTTATGGCTATACTTTTGAAATAGTGAGTATTTGAACCTTAACGGACTGGCCCCATTTACTTCAAGTTTCACTGGAACCCAGAATTTTGCTTTTTTTTTTATAAAGAAAAAGAGGAGCGAGTCGAAATTATTTTTTGAGGTAATCAACATTATGCCACAAATGCTGTAAATTGAGCTTAACTTGTGTTGAATTCATTCACAGCATTAAACTTGAACAGATAAATTTACACTAAATACTACTACATACTGTAAAACTATAATTCACCCCAATTTCAATAACAAAATTGAAAACACAGGCAGCATTAACTAAACATTTCACTATAAATGCATAAAGCTACTTTTTTTTTTTTTTTCAGTTTATTGTAATTAATTGGCCAAACGAACCAATTCACTTTCAAGCACATATAAAATAAAGAGGAGTGCATTTGAATATTGCTTTGGCTTGCTTGGCTGTAAAGTATAAAACACAATGTGTATGGGAAAAGTTTGTACTTGATTTATCATTTGAGCTACTGTTACACTTAGTTTCTCTACTTTCAGAATCTATAACTCGTGTAAAGGCCATTAAATGAACTTCACCGGTCTCATTTCTTATCTCTCTAAGAGACACTCTTTATCCGGTCTCATGCCGGGATGTCACTCTATTTCAGTACAATCAGCGGCACTTACTACAAAGCTCTTTTTAGGAAGGCCTCTTGTGTTGGCACCATCCCAAAGAGCATATAAATATGTCATAATCTGACAAAACACTGCAGAGTTCTTATCTCTACAGCACGTGCTAAATGCAGCAATTAGCTCTCATTCGAGGTAAGCTGGTGAAGGCTGGTAAGCCTCCAGTTTGTGAAGTCTGTCAACATTTTCCAAAGAAAAATGATAAGCACTTGTACATGGGAAAACGTCCTGGTTACTTGCGTAACCACCGTTCCCTGATGGAGGGAACGAGAAGTTGTGTCGATGTAGTGACACTAGGGGTCATTCTTGGGAGCCCCAAACACCTCTGGTCTTTGATAAAAGGCCAATGAAAATTGGCGAGTGGTATTTGCATACCACTCCCCCAGACATACGGGTATAGAAGGAGCTGGTATGCAACCACTCATGCAGGTTTTGTGCTGAGGAGCCGAGACAAGTTCCCGGCCATTTCAGCGGGTAGTTCAGCGTTGTGGCAGGAGGGACACAATGTCTCGTTCCCTCCATCAGGGAATGGAGGTTACGCAAGTAACCAGGACGTTCCCTATCTGTCACTTACTCGACGTTGTGTCGATGTAGTGACACTAGGGGTCCCTATATGAAACGCCGCAACTGGCTGAACTGTGTTACGTGAACTGGCGGTGTGTGACGGGCAGACCACTGTGTGCCTCATAGCCAGTGCACCAGGCCGACACGTAACCTCCCCCAACGCTGTTATGAGTGTCGAATGGCCCTTCAGGGACAAGGCGACTGCCCAAGTTTAGCCCAGTCGTGGCCTCTTATCCTTTTTAAAAAAAAAACGTATTTTGAGTGGAAATACGTCACATGGTCTTGCTGAGCTTTGTCGGAAGTATATCATGTGGAGAAGTCCCATGGTAGGTCCTACCCTACGGGGGAGGGGTTTCTACAAACATGGTGACTGGGGAAGAGGGGCCTCTGCCCAAGGAAGACACAGTTTACCAACAGGGAAACAAATTAGCAGAAGATATACGTCAGATGGGGTTACCTATGTGGAACCACCACATGCGGAGCACCTACCCCAGTACAGGGCTTAGTTAGCACATGTACTGAGCTGGCAGCGAGTTTCTCCACAGACTCGTCTGCCACAGGGCTCGGAGGAAATCATACAGTGAACACAGTTTGTGAACACTACTGGTAGTCAACAGCGCACATCTTCAGCTCAGGGGATGTGAAAGGTGCTATGCGCAAGCGATACACCCGGCCAGCTGTCCCGGACTTACCTGCTAGTGTGTGCCACT
The DNA here is from genome assembly GCF_019703515.2 of Myxocyprinus asiaticus. Lineage (NCBI taxonomy): Eukaryota > Metazoa > Chordata > Actinopteri > Cypriniformes > Catostomidae > Myxocyprinus > Myxocyprinus asiaticus. The sequence goes on from NC_059362.1 coordinate 28,503,812, forward strand.
ACACGGGATGAAACCGGTTTCACCCGGAGATTGTAAAACCTCACAAAGGTGTTGGATGTTGCCCAGCCCGCTGCTCTGCAAATGTGTGTTAGAGAGGCACCACTGGTCAAGGCCCAGGAGGCCGCTACACCACTGGTAGAATGGGCTCGTAGCCCTGCCGGGAGCGGCACGTCCTGGGCGTGATATGCCATTGTTATAGCGTCAATGAGCCAGTGGGCGATCCTCTGCTTGGAGACAGTGATTCCTTTCCGCTGTCCACCAAAGCAGACAAAGAGCTGCTCTAAAGCTCTGCGCGCAATCCAAATAGATGCGTAAAGCACGCACCGGACACAGCAATGTCAGGGCTGTGTCTGCCTCCTCCTGGGGCAGCGCTTGCAGGTTCACCACCTGGTCTCTAAAAGGGGTCGTGCGAACCTTGGGCACATAGCCTGGTCGGGGTCTCAGGATCACGTGAGAGTAGCCCGGACCGAACTCCAGGCACGTTTCGCTGTCAGAGAACGCTTGCAGGTCTCATACCCTCTTGATGGAAGTGAGCACAGTCAGGAGGGCAGTCTTCAAAGAGAGTGCCTTAAGCTCAGCTGACTGCAAGGGCTCAAAGGGGGCTCTCTGTAGACCCTGAAGAACTACAGGGAGGTCCCATGAGGGAACGAGGTGTGGTCTGAAGGGATTCAACCTCCTGGCACCTCTCAGGAACCTGATGATCAGATCATGCTTCCCTAAGGACTTACCATCCACTGTGTCGTGGTGTGCCGCTATAGCGGCTACATACACCTTCAAGGTGGAGGGGGACAGCCGCCCTTCCAACCTCTCCTGCAGGAAGGAAAACACTGATCCGACTGTGCATCTCTGGGGGTCTTCGCATCGGGAAGAACACCACTTAGTGAACAGACGCCACTTAAAGCATACAGGCGCCTCGTAGAGGGGAGTGATCATGTCTACCACCGCGGGTCCAGTCCCAATCCCGTCCAGGGGCCAGACATGGAGATTCCAGAGGTCTGGTCATGGGTACCAGATGGTGCCCCATCCCTGAGAAAGAAGGTCCTTCCTCAGGGGAATTCGCCCATGGGGGCTGTCGCGAGGAGCGTGAGGTCCTAGAACCATGTCTGGGTGGGCCAGTAGCTACCAGGACGACCTGCTCCTCATCCTCCCTGACCTTGCACAGGGTCTGTGCAAGTAGTCTCACTGGGGGAAACGCATATTTGCGAAGTCCAGGGGGCCAGCTGTGTGCCAGCGCGTCTATACCGAGAGGTGCCTCGGTCAGGGCGTACCAGAGCGGGCAGTGGGAGGATTCTTGGGAGGCGAACAGGTCTACCTGTGCCTACCCGAATCAACTCCAAATCAGTTGGACCACCTGAGGGTGGAGTCTCCACTCTCCCCTGAGGGTAACCTGCCATGACAGCACATCCGCTGCAGTGTTGAGGTCGCCCGGAATGTGAGTGGCTCGCAGCGACTTGAGGTGCTGCTGACTCCAGAGGAGGGCGAGTTGTGACATACAATGGGAGCGCAGACCACCTTGACGGTTGACATATGCTACCATTGCCATGTTGTCTGTCCGAACTAACAAATGCTTGCCCTGGATCAACGGCCGAAACCTCCGCAGGGTGAGCAGAATTGCCAGCAACTCAAGGCAGTTGATATGCCAACGTAGCCGCGGACCCTTCTATGAGCTGGTGGCTGCGTGCCTGTTGCATACAGCGCCCCAGCACGTTTTGGAGGTGACTGTCATAACCACAGTGCGCCTGGAGACCTGCTCTAGGGGAACGCCTGCCCATAGAAATGTGAGGTCGGTCCAAGGGCTGAAGAGGCGGTGACAGATTGGCGTCATGGCCACGCGATGTGTCCCGCGGTGCCATGCCCATCTCAGGACTCGAGTCTGAAGCCAGTGCTGAAGCGGTCTCATATGCGTCAACCTGAGCGGAGTGGCCACCGCTGAGGATGCCATGTGCCCCAAAACCACTGAAACAGTTTCAGTGGAACCGCTGTCTTCTGTCTGAACACCTTCAAATAGGTCAGCACTGACTGTGCGCGCTCATTCGTGAGGCGTGCTGTCATCGAGACTGAGTCCAACTCCAAGCCGAGAAAAGAGATGCTCTGAACCGGGAAGAGCTTGCTCTTTTCCCAGTTGACCCAAAGCCCTAGTCGGCTGAGGTGTGAGAGCACCAGGTCCCTGTGTGCACACAACACATCCCAAGAGTGAGCTAGGATTAGCCAATCATCGAGATAGTTGAGGATGTGAATGCCCACTTCCCTTAGCGGGGCAAGGGCTGCCTCTGCAACCTTCGTGAAGATGCGAGGGGACAAGGACAGGCCGAAAGGGAGGACCTTGTACTGATATGCCTGACCCTCGAATGCAAACCGCAGGAAGGGTCTGTGTTGAGGTAGAATCGAGACGTGGAAGTGCGTGTCCTACAGGTCTACCGCCGCGAACCAATCTTGATGCCGAAAGCGCGCTAGAATGTGCTTTTGCGTCAGCATCTTGAACGGGAGTCTGTGTAAAGCCCGGTTCAGTACTTGCAGGTTCAAGATTGGCCGCAACCCAACGCCTTTCTTCGGTACAATGAAGTAGGGGCTGTAAAACCCCCTCTTCATCTCGGCCGGAGGGACAGGCTCTATCGCATCCTTCTGTAGGAGGGTAGTGATCTCCGCATGCAAGGTAGCGGCATTTTCGCCCTTCACCGAGGTGAAGTGGACGCCGCTGAACCTGGGCGGATGCCTGGCAAACTGAATCGCGTAGCCGAGTCGAACGGTCCGGACCAGCCATCGCGATGGGTTGTAAAGCGCAAGCCACGCGTCCAAGCTCTGGGCGAGGGGGACCAAGGGGACAATCTTGTCGGACGTACTGGCGGGTGGGGCCTTGTGGAGGGGCGGAGCCTGAGGTGCCACACTGTGTCGTGGCCGTGCTGAGTTCAGGGACATCGAAGCACTTACCTGGCTCCTTGTGACCACCCCCGGAACAGCCTGGGACAGGGGAGGAAGAGGCCTGTCCTCATGACCCGTGGAGACTGTCACATCGGGGGCAGATTTGTGCCACAGCTGGGCGCGCAGGGGCGGGGAGACCGCCACTGGAGCGCCGAACCTGCAAAAATGGAATGGTGGACTGTGGTCGTGATGACAGCTGTGCACACCGGGTATGTGACCCAGGGAACAAGGAAACCACTCTTGCTGAACTCTTGGGTACCGCAGCCACTTGGGCATGTGGCACAATTAAATGCAAAGGTAACAAAAGATTCTCCTCCCGGCCCTCCACCGGGGGATGGAGTGGTCTGCTTACCAGCTCCAGAGCAGCGGGTTTCATTATCCCTGGGTCGCCCTCTCAGGGGTGCTTCAAAGCCTTTCGCGGGTTCTTGGCGGCCGACCGTGAGACGGGTGGCGTCTGCTTCCTGCAGTGGGCTCCACGCCGGGGCCGGGACGAAGGGGCGGGCTGCGGAGGAGCCGGTGCAGTCACCGCAGAGGGTTACCCTTGGCAATGAGCAGACGGGGTGCGGGATCTTGAGCCGTGCCGGGGCAGGATGTGCCGGATAGCCTCCGTCTGCTGTTTCACTGCTGAGAGGGCAAAGTCCTCGACGGTGTCACCGAACAGGCCAACCTGGGAAATGGGGGCAGCAAGGAACCGTGCCTTGTCGGCCTCTCCCATCTCGACCAGGTTGAGCCAAAGGTGGCGCTCCTGGACCATCAAGGTGGACATCGCCCACCCGAGAGACCGTGCCATGACCTTCGTCACCCAGAGAGCGAGGTCGGTCGCTGAGCGCAGCTCCTGCATCAATCCCGGTGCGGAACTACCCTCGTGCAGTTCCTTTAGCGCCTTGGCTTGGTGGACTTGCAGGAGAGCCATGGCATGCAGGGCGGAGGCGGCTTGTCCAGCGGCACTGTAGGCTTTGGCCGTCAGGGATGACGTAAACCTACAGGCCTTGAACGGGAGCTTTGGGCGCCTGCACCGGGTGGCGGTGCTCTGCAGACATAGGTGCACCGCGAGTGCCTTATCCACCGGGGATTGCCGAATAGCCCTTGGCCGCCCCACCATCGAGGGTAGTGAGGGTGGGGGAGCTGAAAGATCGGGACCGGGCAGTAAAAGGTGCCTCCCACGACCTTGTCAGCTCCTCGTGCACTTCCGGGAAGAAAGAAACTGGGGCGGGGCGTGGCTGTGAGCAGCGCCATGAGCCCAGGAACCAATCATCGAACCATGAGGGTTCAGGGGAGAGCAGAGGGTTCCACTCTTGCCCAACGCTCGCGGCTGCCCGGGAAAGCATGTCCATCATCTCCGCATCAGCCTGTGACTAGCCCGCTCTCCGATGCTGCGCTCGAGAGCTCATCACCTTCGCGGGCTCCGAATAAGTGGTCGAACTCGCCGTGAGACGAGCCGGCAGACTCATCTGGAAGCCCGATCAGGGCAGACGAGCGTGCTGGGGAATGGGAGGTCCGTGGGGGGATACCTGGTGGAGGTGGTCCCATTGGGGTCCCCAAATCGCCCCTAGTGCTAGCCGCGATGGCCTCATACCCGTGGGTAGAAGGACCGAGGCTTTCTTACGAAGGCTAGCCGCGACCGCATCGTTGCCATGGACATGTTCTCTCAATGAGTATATGACCCATCCACGAACGCTGTCTCCGTGTGGGCAGCGCCCAGACATGAAAGACAGTGATCGTGGCCGTCAGAAGGCGAGAGATAACGACCGCAACCAGAAATAACACACAAATGGAAAGGCATCTTTAAAAAGACGCGTCTTTAAAAAGACGTTCCGTGTGTGCCGCTCTTTTAGAGAAATATACTCTTTTAGAGAAATATACTCTTTATATTATATATATGCCGAAGTGCCCAGGGGCGTTCTCTGCAGTGCACCAGTGCAGAGGGGGGAGAAGCCGCTGAAATGCACCGTCAGATCCAGCAGAGGTGAATGAACAGCCGTGGGAATTCAGCTCAATGAGCATCGACCGTTCGGCTCCGAAGAGAAAATCTGAATGAGTTGTTGCATACCAGCTCCTTTTATACCCGTATGTTCGGGGGAGTGGTATGCAAATACCACTCGCCAATTTTCATTGGCCTATTATCAAAGACCAGAGGTGTTTCGGGCTCCCAAGAGTGACCCCTAGTGTCACTACATCGACACAACTTTGAGTGAGTGACAGATAGGGAACACTGAACAAGTGTGCTACCTTTCTCTTTGTTTTGGTCAAAGTTCATGCGTTCGAGTCTTATGAGTTTGATTAGAATGTACATACTAATAAAATATTTCCTTTGCTGCTAAATGCTAGTAGTCTCTGTGCCCATGCTTAATTCATCAAAGAATCTAGTGAGGTACTTATATGATCAGCCAGGCCCTGCTACAATTTCTTAATAATTCCTCTGCAGATTATGAATGGAGACAGATTTAAAGGAGCATTGATTGGACTCCAGACAGTAACTGTTATGTGAGGATCAAGCAACACTCACTTGTCAATTTTGAAATGGAAAAATAGGCCTCAAAAGGGCCATTTTCTCTGATCAAAGAATGCTTTGTGTTGCCTTGAGCCTTGCTGCAAATGTCAGTCACCGCTGTTTACAAAATTTTTATTAGGCTCACTTGAGTGTTGGTTTATTTTTTTGTCAACCATTAAAAAAATGGTGAATTGAGATAAAAGTGTTTACTTTTATGATATATTTTACTTAGACATGCAGATACGATTTCAAAAACAAGTTACTGTTTATGTAATATTCATTTGTCAATTGCACGGTTAGATGTCTATTCATTTCCAAACATGGTCATAATGAGATGAAGATGACTTGTCGCTCTGTCTCTGAAGGGTTTTGAATGAGAGGCACCACCACCCACATCTGCGGGATGTGGGTGGTGGTTACGTATCAGATTTACCCTTAAGAGACCCTTCTCAATCAAGCCCATCTTTCAAACTTGATTACAACACGTCACATCAGCCTGAGAATGGCACACTTGCAGAGGAGAAGAGAGAAAACAAGGACAGATTTCCAGCTCTATTAAAGATGGTTAAGAGGCAAGGTCATTTGGAAGGAAAGTAGTTGCTGAAAAAGCAACTTCTAGTGCACTTGCTGGCATAATTTGGTACTGATCACAAATTACACAACTAAAACTGTAATCAGTAATGCTATATTACACATTTTCGATAATCTAATCTAATTACTTGGGGATTGATTTTGAAATCGTTTTGATTTGCTCCCACAAGAATTATCTTGTACTATTTTGACAACAGTAAAGAGAGACACTGATATGAACCTTTAAAGGGATAGTTCACCAAAAAATGAATATTCTTTCATCATTTACTCACTCTCATGCCATCCCTGATCTGAATGACTTTTGTTCTTCTTGAACACAAACAAAGATTTTTAGAAGAACATCTCAGCTCTGTTGGTCCTCACAATACAAGTGAATGGTGACCAGAACTTTGAAGGTCCAAAAAGCACAAAGGCAGCATAAAAGAAATCTATACTCCAGAGGTTTAATCCATATCTTCAGATGCAATATGATAGGTGTAGATGAGAAACAAATCAATATTTACATTTCCTCATTAAAAATGTTTAACTCCTAAAGACAAGAAATCATGACCACACACATTAAAATGAAGACTTCATTCATATCAGTAACTTTATAAAAGCTGTTTAATTTTAAATGGAGAGGGTCCGCACATGGGGGCTGGCATGTTAGAATCACATAACCAGCCAAACTACTCACTTAATCTCAGTAACCGTCCTGTTATTTGACACTTTCACTCATTGATTAAAGTAATCATGGCTGAACTGTGAATAATATATTTCTACAATGGCATATGAAACTGAACACTATTGTGTAACAGTTAAAAGGACGGGCAAGGAGGAGGTGGGTACCGGCTGAACCGTCAGTGTAACTTTTAATGTAAAACTCAACATAAAACAAACATAAACAAACACACACACATGCAGTGAGGCTGCTCTCTCTCTCTCTCTCTCTCCCACACTGGCGCCTCTGGCTCCCCTTTATCTCACTGTCCTGCTGATCAGCAGATTCAGTGCCAGCCCCGCCCTCCTCCTCGTCACACTCCTCCCCCGCCCAATTTAGGCCGGGTGCCACTGGTCTAACCAACCATCCCCCCCCATCTCTGGAGGGGAGACGCTGCCCTTCCAGCGGTTCTGTCAACTGGTGGTCCACCCTGCCTCCTGCGAATGTGGAGTAGAGACAAGGGGAGGTGTGGGGAGAGGGAAAGGGCGAGCGAAGACGGAGAAAGAGAGAGAGAGAGAGAGAGAAGAACTTGCTCGCCGACTCCCGGACGTGCTGTCACCCAGTCCTCTACCGCTCCTCCGCCCTCTGCGAGATGCCAGCTCGCTCCTCCCCCGGTGGATGGCAGGGAGTCCTCCGAGCCCTGGCAGATGGAACCATTACTCCCTTTCTTTGGCAGACGACAGCGGTTCCTCCGGCTCTTGCCGGCTGGCAGCGACCCCTCCGTCCCCAGGACGGCTGCGGCTGTTCCCCTGGCAGATCCCTCCTCCCTCCTGGGTTTCAGCACCAACTGTAACAGTTCAAGGATGGGCAAGGAGGAGGCGGGAACCGGCTGAACAGTAAACGTAACTTTTAATGTAAAACTCAACATAAAACAAACATAAACAAACACACACACATGCAGCGCGGCTGCGTGCGTCTTTTTCTCTTCCGAACTGCCGCCTCCGGCTCCCCCTTATCTCACTCTCCCACTGATCAGCTGATTCAGCGCCGGCCGTGCATCATCATGGCCTGGCCACGCCCTCTTCCTCATCACATATTGATTCTAAATTATGCTGCATCCAAGCCGCTAGGTGTCAGTGAAATTCCAAGATGACACAAAGACAAAAGTTAGTGAGTGCACCTTTAAGTCTTTTTTACCTTAAACCTCCACTTTCACTTTCAAAATGTGAAAGTGAAAGTGGAGATTTATAGTAAAAAAGGATTTAAATATTGATCTGTTTCTCACCCAATTTCTTACTTCTTAAGACATTGATTTAACCACTGAAGTCATATGGATTACTTTTATGCTGCCTTTATGTGATTTTTGGATATTCAAAGGTCTGGTCACCATTCACTTCCATTGTATGGATCTACAGAGCTGAGAAATTCTTCTAAAAATCTTTGTTTGTGTTCTTGAAGAAGAAAGACAGTCATACACATCTGGGATGGCATGAGGGTGATTAAATGATGAGAGAATTTTCATTTTTGTGTGAACTATCCCTTTAAGTGAGCCAGACATAAAGTGCATCTTTATTTATTGCATGTTTTGGTGAAAAGTAGATTTTACGTACCGATTAACAAATTACGTCATTTATTTCCCTTGCCTGATAGGTAATGTAATCATTATAAATAATGTAATCCATAAACTAGTAACTGTAATCCGATTACGCATATTTTAAATTGTAGTCCCAAAATGTGTTCACACTACATTAACTGCCATTCAGACGCATCTGAACGCAGGAGACCGGAAACACAAGCTTATGGAAAGAAATTTCACATTTCACTGTGTAACAAAGTTCAAGCTGCAAATTTGAATGAAGAGAAGACACGTGACCAATAGAAGATCATAACTTCGCACACAAACCTCATAGCTCAATACAAAGAATACATATTTGAAAGATGCGTTATTTTATTGCTGCAGGAAAGTGAGTAGATGGTATATTTTAACATTTTGAATTTATTATTTGTTATTTGTGATTATTTTTTAAAACAAGAAGGTATCGATTTCACATTAAAGCCTAGTGTGACTGCATCTTAATAAAAAAATTTTTTTTTTAATCTGATCACTTAATCCAGATTATATGTAGTCCGTTACTACCAAACACTACTTGTGTAATGCTCCTGTTCTACCTGCTCTGTACGGGACTTGAACTGGTGTCTCTGGCATGGGAGGTGGAAGCACTAACAAGGAGGCTAAAGGCTCTAGCATCTGTTGCTAGGGCACCTCTTGAGGTTGGGAGAGTGAGGTTTATACACATTGCACAGCTATCAATCAGATGGCTCCCGTTACACTTGCTTGTCTTTGTTGGCTAAATCCATGATTTAAACACAGCACTTTGGAGATGCATCAAAGCTGGGCTCTGTAGCAAAGCAAAGATTACACAACGTGAGTTAGTTCAATGAGACAGGTTAGCATTGCCATAGATAACAGCATGGGGAGTGCTCCTGATGATAATATTTTTGCAGCATCCTGTGGCTCATCTGCTCAGTCCCTGCAGGAGATATGTGCACAATCGATGCTGTTGATTTTCCACAGCCAGGTCCTGATGAATGACACTCAAGCATGTCTCCCCAAGGCACATACTGATGTGAAAAGCATTCCATATACTCAGAAGTGGCGTTATGACAGTTCAGAGAATGAAATGTGTTATGAAATGTGGTCAAAGGATGCCCATAAAAAGCAAACTGGAAAAATGCTTTATGCAGTGAGCAAAGTGAACCTAAGTTGCCAATTAGCGTCTACTACTGTGAATTCTGTACTGTAATTACACTCTTCTGGATCTAAAACACCAAAAGAACATAATCAGAGAGGCTTTTCGCACAGTCAGTCAATAACTAAACAGGCAACATTTGTGTATGAAGGTACCTCCAAAGGAAAGGAACGTTTTTAGACAGGCTTCCAAGGCACCATAACATCATCAACGATTAATGATCTAAAACAAATTCAAGTGAGTCTTAAGAGATAATACAGCAAATTTTCAGTGACTACAGTGCTTATTTTTTGATAAGGCAGCATTTAACAGCTTTCTTACACAGTCACAGTATTGCACTTGGACTTGATTAAAGACTCATCACACCAGCACATTCTCACTTGTGTTTAAAAGGAGTCCCATCTGTAAACTACTTGCGTTCAATGAGTGGCCTACTGACTTCAGAAGGCTTTTCTGTTTTAAACACCTGGCCTTGCAGCTGGGACATGAAAAAGCAGGCATGCAGGTGAAAGAAGATCTCTGCTGAACTCATTTCTCATCAAAAAGCACTTCTGTTCTCTGTACGTCAGAGGCAGATGTCTAAATGCAAACTCTCCACCTGGATCTTCAAGGCTTGCAGGATTCAAAGTCCTATAGTGAGCAGGTGGAAAAAAATGTCAATAGACAAATGAGAAAGTCCATGAGGAAGAGACTCAGTCCATCCTATACCTTTATTTATTGCTCATTCTCTCATCTCTCTCTTTCGCTGTCATAAAACTCTATAGGATTTCGAGGTCAATTCAGGTCTCTAGTGATCATTTGGTGCTTTATATACTGTACGCTATAAATGTCTCGCCCTCTGCTTCTTTGCTCTTCTTAGGAACTTGTTTACTCAGCGAACTAACTAAGGACACTACTTTTGTGTATAAATTTTAAGAGCTGGTGCATAATCTGCTAATGTTGGACATTTCTAGATTATTGGCATCTGTTGGTAAATGTCCCAATTGGCCAATTAAAAGAAGTGGTTATTTTGCCTAATGTCAGTTCCAAAGTACTAACACCTGTCAATTAATTGTATATATATATATATATATATATATATATATATATATATATATATATATATATATAAATATACAGTATATATATATATATATATATATATATATATACACACACACACACACACATATATATATATATATATACACACACACATATATATATATACACACACACACACACACACACACACACACACACACATATATATATATATATATATATATATATATATATATATATATATATATATAATTTTTTTTTTTAAATCTTTTTTGCTACTATTTCATTGTGTGAAAATAAAATATTAGGGATGTCCTGATACCTTTTTTTTTTTTTAACTAATACTGATACTTTCTTTTTGGTACTCGCCGATGCCAAGTCTGATACCTGTCTTTTTTTTTTTTTATCATCAAAATTGTGTTTAAATAAATGAATTCCTTAAAACTTTATAAATGAAAGTATAACAATTAATTTTCAACATGATATTGTATTATTTTTTATTAAAGGAAGTGATTTTATACAGAATCTCACAGCACTATAACTGGAGTTATTTTTGTCAAATAAAGTGCTGCATAACAGAGCATCACAGATGTGAGATATTGCTTAAATCTAATAAAATTACTATTGATTTATAATTGTTATTTGTATTATTACAGAGAATATTACCAAACTATAAAGTAGTGATCTATTTCTGTCATACTTTTTTCTTTTAATTAAATTGAGCTTTTATTTTGTTGAGGCTTTTATTTTGAAGTGTTTCTGTGTTGTTATAACCAAGGAGCTCCGAAGTTATGTGGGTGGCTTCACACTCTAGCAAAGCAGGGCCCATATTCACAAAATGTCTTAAGACTAAATCTAGGTCCTAATGCAGAAATTTATGAGCAACTCTTAAAAATTAGGGGCATGTCACTCCACACAAAATTTTCATCTAAGAGTAATTAATTAAGCATTTTAACGTTAAAAATAGCTCCTAAACCCACCACAGTTTAGAAGTTTTCCTGAGGACTTCTAAATCCCTAATAGTGACTAACAACTGATCCGAAACATGTCTGCTGTCATCAATCCACATTAAAACAATATATTAGAATATTATTATGACACTGACTGTTTAAAAAGGTATCACCTGAATCACAATTGAGTCTATGTATTTTAATAATATATAATAAAATAAATAGGTGCAAACAGTGCAAACAGAATATAAATATACAGAACAAGAGATTGTATGAATTTCATTTTATTGCTATGGTGTTAACTAAAGCACTATTTGAGTTCTTGACTGGAGAACATGCATACATGTGTGACAATCATTAAGTTGAATTATGACAAATATACAATATTACATGTAGACAATGTCTGTGCTACAAGCTGTTTCAAATTTTTTCTACTCAAAAATGAAATATTATTGTATTACTTGTCATGATTCATCTTTCATTCTGACACTTTTATGTTATGTGATCTTGAAACTATAGAGGCGAACTTAAATTTACTATCAAAGATGGAGCGCTTGCATTTTCCAGGCTTTTTGCACTGTGCATAACTGCTTTACCAATTAATTTGAGCTAAAATGACACACTCTTTCACAGAGCAATGAGATTATATTCATTTAGCCATCTAGCTGGTGGTTAAGGCACCAGAACTCACGTTCACATTGTCATAAATGTGTTAAAACACCTACTGAAATTAGCATATTATTGAGACTGCTTCAAGAATGATGAATGGTATCAATTTAATTGAACCACATATGCATTCTATAGCTTTCTGCTAATTAACATTAACCCCCTAACGAGACAATGTTCATTACTTTAAAAAAAAAAAAAAGAAGTATTTAATTAATAAAAAATTAAAGGACTATTCCAGGTTCAATACAAGTTAAGCTCAGTCGACAGCATTTGTGGCAAAATGTTGATTACCACAAAAAAAAATTTTGACTTGTCAGTCCTTTTCCTTAAAAAAAAGCATAAATCTAAGTTACAGTGAGACACTTACAATGGAAGTGAATAGGGCCAATTTTTGGAGGGTTTAAAAGCAGAAATGTAAAGCTTTCAATGTTATAAAAGCACACATGAATTATTCTGTTAAAACTCAATTATTTCAGCTTTAAAGTAGCTTAAATTTTAATTTTTACAGTTATTTTAGGTTTGTTGACATTACATCGTCATGACAACAAAGTTGTAAAATTGGGTATAACTTTACACAGAAAAGGTTACTAAATGATTTTATCACACTAAAATCATGTTAACACACACTGTTTATGTCTAGTGGTTATACTTTTGAAATAGTGAGTATTTTAATGTTTACAGATTGGCCCCCATTCACTTCCATTGTAAGTGCATAACTGGGACCCAGATTTTTGCTTTTTTTAAAGAAAAGAAATAAATAAAAAATAAATTTTTGTGTTAATAAATATTATGCCACAAATGCTGTCCACTGAGCTTAACTTGTATTGAACCCGGAATATTCCTTTAAAGGTGAGTAATTTTTAAAAATATATTCTCCTATCCTAATTTGATGTCTAGACTATAAAATAAGCCATTTGTAGGTTGATTTCCACAAAAGGTGTTACACAGTGGTGCTATCAAATCATTTCTCTGCTTGTTTGACCATCCTGACCAGCCTGACATATCAACACTGACTCGACCAATGGCATGAGTCTGGGGCAGAACTATCTATTTCTCTGACCAATGGAAAATGCTGGGAGTGCTCCTGAAATAATTTGTAAACAAACATTTTTATTTTTTATTTTTTTTGTAATTCTGTTTGAAAAGTCTTAAGGCTTCCTTTAATCATGGTTAATATTTCAACACAGCATAGAAGAGGGAAGCAAGTCTTTGAAAGCATCGGAAGAATTACCAGGTGTCCTGGGCCAAATACATCCAACTTAAATTCAATGAATTAATGATTATTACCTGAAGACTTACAACAATCATGCTCAGTAAGCTGGTGATACAATAGTGCATGTGAACAGCAGCTCTATTTCAGAGTGCCATGATTTGCAATCAAATGGGTCTTGGTTAAACTGAAAAGATTTGCATGCAGGCCCTGCCATGCAACAGGATAATCCACAACACTGGAGGCCATCTCTTTAAAAAAATCATTATAATCACAAAAAAGCCTGCATGTTAATCATCAGATGAATGGATTACCTTTTACTGCAGGTTACCGTAATAATTAATAATAAAAGTTAAAAAAGCTTGAGTGAACGTCAGCCTGCTTTTGAACACCTGAAGGTCAGAAGCAATGTCTAAACTGATATCTACCTTGCAGAAAGGCCAAGTGTGCATGGCTGATGCAGTTTGACAGCAGCTGTGAGATGTATTTCTTAATGGATATATGATAACAGGGTTGTCAGAATTTGAAAAGAAGCCAGAGACAGTTTAACAATCATTGATCCTCTCTTCCACTGAAATGCCCAGCTCTGAAATAGGGCTGCAACCCTAGAGCATCTGTATCACTAGGTTGGCTCTAATAAGCCCTGGATTTCGGTCAGAGGAAGTAAACAGGCATATGTTTGTGATGTTCTGTACACTTAAACATATTTTTGACTGATCGATTGATTCATTCATTTGAGTTCCCATACTTTTTAAATAGCGACGTTTCAATGATTTTGAAAAAAATCCCTTCCAAGTTTTCAATGACTGTGTGAACATTTGCTCATTCGCTTATTCGTTCATTCATTCATTCTCTCTTTATGCTAGTGGCCACTCTGTCTCCAGCAGTGCTTATTTCTGCTATTTGTATCTTCAAACTAAAGTGAAGCTTTTTCCAATTTTGCAAGGTCTCCCTGTTGACATTCAAAGACAGGAGCATTTCCTTAAAACAATTCACTGCTCTCTTATCCAACTGATTCTCATGACACGGCCCAGTGGAGCTGAACAGCAGTGGCATCTACACAGAGCCTAAAGCAATCCACCCAACACTGTCAGAACATAGCACAGATGAATTAGATACAATAGTGGGACTCAAAACCAAGAAATCTCTGCCAAAGTTGACTGAAGCTCAGAATGCTCGGATTTGAAGACAAAACAAAATTGCAATTTACCCTATTTACTTTATAAATGAATGTCCCTGGTTTTGTGCAAAATTCATGAGTGCACTTTATTCTACAGAAGAAAAAAAAATCCTTTTTGCCGATATAACCTAGGCCAGGTAGGCGGGGAAAGATAATACTACCCAATAATATTACATTCCACTTTTCATGATCCAATCAAGTCGCAGTGGGTAAAATTCGGTCCCATCCACATTATTTCTTGCTTTACATTATCTTATATCATGATATGAGTAATAAATATTGATTTTAAAAATCAACCCCCAAAATGCTAAATAAAACAGTTTGCCACATTCAGTTTAAAATGTTGTTGACCAATATTATTATTATTAGGCCTATTATAAACTTTGCTCAAGAAACTTAAGATCTTCTCAAAGCAATGCAACAAAGAAAATAAAACATAAGTAAAAAAAAAATCCAATGAAAATAAACACTTCTTGAAGAAAATAAATATAAAATAAATATAACTTTTTGCAAAATAAATAAATAAATGACCGAATAATGCGGTTTTAATAATATTTTTTTGTGTGCTTCATTTTGAGGTGGTAAAACAGATAATTTTTTTACGAGTGATTATCGTCATGCGAAACAGTTTGCAAATTAAATGTTTCCTCTCTGTACACCATGTCGCACCTGTTTTAATAAAAAGCTTGGATGTCGTTCCGTTCTGTGGAGATTTCTTTCTCCATTTGGGGTTTTCCTGGGTCAAAAATTATTGACTAGCGCGAGTGATCCTGCTCTGAGCTCTCCTGTCTCTGGAGCATAAATATCGAAAAGCCTGCTGGACTTGCGTGCACTTCGGAGCTCCAGAGACACTGCATACTGTAGCTATGCCTGTTTTAGCTATAGAAATAATAATAATAAAAAACTGTTAAGTTCACCAGTCAGCTAACATCACATGGATATTATACCACACTTTTTTACCTCCCGATTTTTTGACATTATCCTGATTATACATTAAATCAGATGTTCAACTTGAGCTTACAAATAAAATAATTACTGTGAATATGTTTGCAAATTAGTAATGGAGAGGGTGGCCTGTTCCCTATCTGTCACTCACTCGACGTTGTGTCGATGTAGTGACACTAGGGGTTTCGCTCTTGGGAGCCCCAAACACCTCTGATCTTTGAGAAAAGGCCAATGGGAATTGGCAAGTGGAATTTGCATGCCACTCCCCCGGACATATGGGTATAAAAGGAGCTGGCTCGCAACCACTCATTCAGATTTTTTCTTCGGAGCCGAGCGGTGTTCATTCATTGAATTCCACTGCCGTTCTATTCACCTCTGTGTATGCTGTTGGACATATGGCGCATTTCAGCAGTTTCTCCCCCTCGTGCATGAATAAGTGCAGAGAACGCCCCTGGGCGCTTTGACAGCTAAAAAGAGAGAGTATATTCTAAAAGAGTATTTTCCTCTAAAAGAGTGGCACTGATGGAGAGCGTCTTTTTAAAGATGTCTTTTCGTCTGTGTATAGTTCCTGGTTGCGGTCGTTACCTCTCCGCCTCTGAAGGCCACGATCGCTGTCTCACCTGTTTGGGCTACAGCAATGCTGAGACAGCGTTCGTGGATGGCTCATTCTCTCACTGCGAGAGCACGACCATGGCAACGTTGCGGTCATGGCTTTCCTTCTTCGGGGGAAAGCCATTCCAGCCACTCCCCGCCCCGGTTTCTACTTACGGGTACGAGGCCACGACGGTTAGCGCTGAGGGTGATTTCGGGGACCCCAATGGGTGTGGTTCCGCTGGGTAATCTCCCACGGACCTCCCATTCCCCAGTATGCTTGTTTGTCCCGTTCGAGTTCTGGGATAAGACAGGCGGCTCGTCCCAAGGCGAGTTTGATGTCTCATTTGGGGCTCGAGAGCAGGATGAGCTTTCGATCGCAGCATTGGAAAAGGCCTGTAAGTCCACATCGTCCTTGGCGACCAAGGCTTACAGTGCCGCTGGAAAGGCCGCCTCCGCCCTGCACGCCATGGCCCTCCTGCAAGTGCACCAGGCCAAGGCGTTGAAAGACCTGCACAAAGGTAGTCCTGACCTGGGAGTGATGCAGGAGTTGCGCTTGGCGACCGATCTCGCCCTCCGGACGAAGAAGGTCATGGCACAGGCTCTCGGACAGGCGATGTCAACCTTGGTGGTCCAGGAGTGCCACCTGTGGCTTAACCTGGTCGAGATGAATGATGCCGACAAGGTACACTTCCTTGATACCCCCATCTCCTAGGCTGGCCTGTTCACTGACACCGTCGAGGACTTTGCCCAGCAGTTCTCGGCAGTCAAGAAGCAGACGGAGGCTATCCAACATATCCTGCCCCGGTGTGGCTCACATATACATATATACACACACACATATATGCACACACGTACATATACGTACGCGCACTCGCACACATACACACATATACGTACATACGTGTACACATACGCGTGCATGCATGTAGGATGTATTGAGACGACGGTGGGTGGTGACATGAGTGATAGAGACAGGTGATACTGACAGGGGGATTAGCTGATTAGTGACTGATAAGCTTTCCTGATGTGGAAACGATTTGATCTGGTGTAGCTGTGATATGCGTCTGAGGACCAGCAACTGAGAGATTGAATCTGTTGTTGGCCAGGATGCCAGATTGGAGGAGGACTGATTTCGGGTGCAGGTATGGAACCAGAACCTTGGAGCTATGTGGTTATTATCATCGGCGAATAGTGGATCAAGAGGGGGCTTAGATTGGTAAGGTTGGATGGGGTGGACAAGTAGAATGTAAATCGACTGCCCCTTTTAACTTGATCTGTTTGCTTTGTTTAATGAAGTCTGATTGTTTCCAGGTCCCACACCCCGTCTGCTCGTCGCCAAGGGCGTCCCCCTTCGTTGAAGACACCGGCTCCGCTGCAGCCCGGGTCGACTGCCCGGCCCTGACGTAGAGACCCCCGCAGGAAGCTGACGCTCCCCGTCCCACGATCCAGTGCCAAGAACCATAGGAAGGCTTCAAAGCGCTCCTCAGATGGGCGATCCAGGGACGAGGAGACCTGCTATAAACTTGGAGGTGGTGGACAGACCACTCCATCCCCTGGTGGAAGGCTGGGAGGAGAATCTTTTGTTTCCTTTGAATTTGATTTCGCACCCACATTTTCAAAGAAAAGAGCGGTTTCCTCATTTCCTGGGTCACACAACTGAAGTCGTTGCGGGCCACTCACATCCTGGGCGACCTCAACCATGCAGCGGACGCACTGTTGTGGCAGGTTACATTCAGAGGAGAGTGGAGACTCAACCCCCAGGTGGTCCAGCTGATTTGGAATCGATTCGGCAAAGCACAGGTAGATCTGTTTGCTTCCTGGGAGTCCTCCCACTGCCCGCTCTGATACTCCCTGGCCAAGGCTCCCCTCAGCACAGATGCGCTGGCACACAGCTGGCCCCAGGGGCTGGACAAGGATGAGTTTCCCCCAGTGAGCCTGCTTGCACAGACTTTGTGCCAGGTCAGGGAGGACGAGGAACAGGTCATCCTGGTGGCACCCTACTGGCCCACCCAGACTTGGCTCTCGGAGCTCACGCTCCTCATGACAGCCCCTCCCTGGCAAGTTCCCCTGAGGGAGGACCTCCTCTCTCAGGGACAGGGCACCAGACATCTGGAATCTCCATGTCTGGCCCCTGGATGGGACGTGGAAGACCTAAGTGGCCTACCACCGGCAGTGGTAGACACGGTCACTCAGGCCAGGGCTCCCTCTACGAGATGCCTGAATGCCTTGAAGTGGCGTTTGTTTGCAAATTGGTGTTCTTCCCAAGGTGAAGACCCCCAGAGATCTGCAATCGGGTCGGTGCTTTCCTTCCTGCAGGAGAGGTTGGAGGAGCGGCTGTCCCCCTCCACCTTGAAGGTGTATGTGGCCGCTATAGTGGCACACCACAACGCGGTGGACGGTAAGTCCCTCGAGAAACACAACCTGATCAGGTTCTTTAGAGGCATGAGGAGGTTGAATCCTCCTAGGCCACGCCTCATTCCCTTGTGGGATCTCTCCGTGGTCCTGCTGGGCCTGCGGAGAGCCTGTTTGAGCCCCTAGAGTCAGTTGAGCTAAAGGATCTCTCATTGAAGACTGTCCTCCTGAATGCGGTCACGTCCATCAAGAGGGTTGGGGAACTGCAGGCATTCTCTGTCAGCAAGACCTGCCTGGAGTTTGGTCCGGCATACTCTCATGTGATCTTGAGACCCCGACTGGGCTATGTGCCCAAGGTTCCCACGACCCCTTTTAGGGATCAGGTGGTGAGCCTGCAAGGGCTGCCCCAGGAGGAGGCAGACCCAGCCTTGTCGTTGCTGTGTCCGGTGCACGCTTTGCGTATCTACTTGGACCACACGCAGAGCTTTAGACGCTCTGAGCAGCTCTTTGTCTGCTTTGGAGGACAGTGGAAAGGGAGGGCTGTCTCCAAACAGAGGATCGGCCACTGGGTCATGGATGCCATCGCTTTGGACATGCCAGCCCCTTTGGGACTACGAGCACACTCCACTAGGAGTGTGGTGGTCTCCTGGGCCTCACGGCTTGATGATTGGTTCCTGGGCTCAGAGCGCCACTCCCGGCCGCGCCCCACCCCGGTTCCATTCTTCCCAGAGGTGCACGAGGAGCTCACGAAGTCGTGGCAGGCACCTTTTACTGCCCGGACCCGACCTCTGAGCTTCTCCGCTCTCACTACCCTCGATGGTGGGGCGGCCAGGGGGTACACGGCGATTCCCCAGGTGGACAAGGCGGTTGCGGTGCACCTGTGCCTGCAAAACGCCGCCACCTGGCGGAATTGCCCGAGACTCCCATCCAAGGCCTGTAAGTCCACATCGTCCTTGGCGACCAAGGCTTACAGTGCCGCTGGACAGGCCGCCTCCGCCCTGCACGCCATGGCCCTCCTGCAAGTGCACCAGGCCAAGGCGTAGGAAGACCTTCACAAAGGTAGTCCTGACCCAGGAATGATGCAGGAGCTACGCTCGGCGTCCAATCTCGCCCTCCGGGTGAAGAAGGTCATAGCATGGGCCGATATAAATCACCGTTTTCCACTTTGCCAATATCAATCACCGAATTTCATTTGCCGATATAAATCCCCGTATTCCACTTTGCCGATATCAATCACTGAATTTCATTTGCTGATATAAATCACCGTACTCCACTTTGCCGATTTTAATCACTGAATTTCATTTGCCGATATAAATCACCGTATTTCACTTTGCAAATATCAATCACTGAATTGAATTTGCCGATATGAATTCCCATATTCCACTTTGCCGATATTAATCACTGAATTTCATTTGCTGATACAAATCACTCTATTTCACTTTGCCGATATCAATCACTGAATTTCATTTGCCAATATAAATCACTGTATTCCACTTTGCCGATATAAATCACTGTATTGTTTCACTCCACTGATATCAATCTCTATATTTCATTTTGCTGATATTAATTACTGTATTTCACTTCACTGATATAAATCACTATATTTCATTTTCCTTATATCAATCACTGCATTTCATTTGCCGATATAAATCACTGTATTATTTCACTCCACCAATACCAATCACTATATTTAATTTCCTGACATAAATCACCGTATTTCACTTTACTAATATCAATAACTGCATTTCATTTACTGATTTAAATCACCGTATTTCACTTTGCCGATTTCAATCACTATATTTCATTTTCCTGATATCAATCGCTGCACAGTATTCCACTTTGCCGATATTTATCACTGAATTTCATTTGCCGATATAAATCACTGTATTATTTCACTCCACCGATATCAATCACTATATTTCATTTTGCTGATATTAATTACTGTATTTCACTTTACTAATATCAATAACTGCATTTCATTTACTGATTTAAATCACCGTATTTCACTTTGCCGATTTCAATCACTATATTTCATTTTCCTGATATCAATCACTGCACAGTATTCCACTTTGCCGATATTTATCACTGAATTTCATTTGCCGATATAAATCACTGTATTATTTCACTCCACCGATATCAATCACTATATTTCATTTTGCTGATATTAATTACTGTATTTCACTTTACTGATATCAATCACTGTATTTAATTTTTCCAATATCAATCACTGTATTTATTTTTTCTGTAAATAATAAACTGTATTTAATGATGGCAGTGGTGGCTCAGTGGTTAAGGCTCTGGGTTACTGATCAGAAGGGTCAGGGGTTCAAGCCCCAGCACTGCCAAGATGCCACTGTTGGGCCCTTGAGCAAGGCCCTTTACCCTATCTGCTCCAGGGGTGTTGTATCATGCTGACCCTGCACTCTGACCCCAGCTTAGCTGGGATATGTGAAAAAAAGAATTTCACTGTATGTGTGTGATAAATAAATAAAATTAATTAAAAAAAAAAATATTAATAATTGTTTTTATAAAGCTGATATAAATCACTGTATTTCATTTGCAGATATCAATCACTGTACTTCATTTTGCCAATATCAATCCCTGTAATTTATTTTGCTGATATCAATCACTGTAATTCACTTTTCCAATATCACTGTATTTTATTTTTCCTATATCAACCACTGCATTTCATTTTGCCGATATCAGTCACTGTTTTAAATGTGCTGATATCCATCATTGTTTTCCATTTAGCCTAATTACTCTGCTGATATTAAGGCTCAATGTGTTATTCCATCAGAAGCCCATGTGAGAGAGTGCTGGGTGACTGAGCAGACTGGGATAATACAGACAATGTGGGAGTCGTGAGAGTGTAGAGCTCGGCGGAAAAGCCTTGGAATGGATTGGAATTGAATTTGTCTCTGTGTACATTTTTTTTATTCTTGCAACTCATTTTAGAAGAGAGAATGTAGGATGTGTGGCCTTTAACAGATCAGATTCAAGAAAAGAAAAAATGGGGAGGGAGGGGGAAGAGCAAAATGTTTGATATTGACCTCTTCTTGTTTTTCTGCTAGATGAAATGAGACAGCTGGTGTACAGAGTGCTTGCTGTCAGATGGAAAGCTTTTTTCTCCACAACATTCACTTTAGACAGTGTTCAAATCAGGAGCATCTGATTCCACATTCTACTTGATCAGACAGTGCCAGACATAAAGGGAGGATACAACAGAAAGGATGCTTGGCAGCAACCCACTCTGCCAGAGCTCAGGGCCATTTAGATTACAAATCAGGGAAGGTGAAGCTGGCCCCTGCCCCTGAGATTTGACCCTCATCACTATAAGGATGGGGCTAATTGAGAATAATAGATGTGTTGAACTTACCCACAGCAAGGAATTAAAGGCTTAAAAAGGCATGAAAAATGTACCCACTGACAGCTGCTGAATATTTCATATAATTGTTAAAGATTTATAAAAGCATACATCAGTATGACTTTCCAACAGCATGTTATAATTGCAATGGTCTAGTCTAGTGAACAGAATGCAATGCTTTGGCACACATTTCAAAAGATGGAAAGGAACCCTTTCATCTTTTATTTGAAAAGGAGGTGCACCTGATTATCTGTCTGCATCAACATAAACATCATGCGTAACTGTTTCCAAATTCCACAAATCCACACTTCCTGTGCTTGTTATACATCTGCAGCCATTGTTAAGCAACGTGTATGTGGCCAAGGCTTTGCCTTTGATGATTTGTTATAATAAACAGCTCCTAACACGCACACAAAAATGAATATCTGTGATAAACAATAAATAATCCTTGAACTTGGAGTCCTGATGGTTTCATCACCACCAGACTGGACTAAACACATCCAAATCCAATGTAAAGTCTTAGGCATGATGGTTTATCAAGAATGTTTACCTGGAATCCCTCACTAACAGGGTGTTGAAGGACGATTCCAGATGATTCTGATAGAGGAATTGATCTAAGATTCACTTAGAGTCCAATCTGTAAGTCCTTGATGCTTACATTATCCCTCAGTGGCCCAATTACAGCTTGCACTGTACTCACCTACTGTATATTGTCCAAATGAACACCATTCAAACCAAAGCCAATATATTTCCAATCAGTTTGATTCCGTTGGCCCATTAACATCATAAGAGACGTAGGATGAAGCAGTTAACCTGACTCCAGAGCCCTCGACTAATGAAGTCCCTTGTTACCGTCCTGCCTCTGCAGGGCTCCACAGGTGCTCCATGAACTACAAAGTCCAGCTTCTGATGCTCACTGCAGTAGGGAAAAGGCCAGACAGAAAACAAGAGCCAAAGGCTACAGTTTTGTCAGCAGATAAATTGGATGGGAAGGGAATTATTGATGTGCAACTCTACTAAAATTATGCTGGCTCAGCAAAGCTCAGGGTTCTCATTCATTGTGGTGATAGGGGAATGTGTGTTGTAGCAGCAGATCACACCAGCTGTGTTTGACAAATGCATATGGATGTATCAAAGCAAAGCAAAGCCCAAGTGCCACCTCACAAACAAAATATGATCACTGCAGAAAAGGTGTAGCAGCCACGGGGGATGTGGGAGACACGTCCCTCACTCTTTAAAAAGGTGATTTTTGTCCCTTGCACTTTTCTAGGCTAAACCCATACCGAGTCCAAATAGTGGATTTGTATTCAGTATTCTTTGCATTTTGTTACTTTGGGCTGATTGAGCGAACATCCAGTCAATCACAGGTGAGTTTCATGAGCCAAAACAACCCTTACGTAATAGGCCGTCAGTCAGACAGTCTAATCAACACAGCTCCATTCATTTCAACAAAGTTGCTTTCAACCAATTTATTATTACAGCACTTTGAATGTTTAATGGGATATTTTTTAATGGGATATGTTCAATAAAGAAATTAAAGATTATAATTGTTTGTGTGTTGTTAGCTTAAGAACATTGTGTCAGTCTATACTTGTGAATTTGATCAAGATGACATGAGATCACATTTTATGACCAATTAATGCAACAACAACAACAACAACAACAAAACAAAACAAAAAACAGCTAAGAACTCCAAAGAGTTGAAATATTTTTCTTGCCACTGTAAATGTATTTGGTTTTGGAAAATTCAAGCTTGAGATATCAACATGAATCATGGTAATGAACCAAACATTTCTTGTAACTGTTACTGCACAGTATGACATACAGATTTGAACATACTAATATTTCAGCTTGATTTATGATCTAGATGAAGTACATTATCCACAGCGACTGAGCAAGAGACTGATCCTTTTTCATCAAATAACTGATTTTGTTGATGTTTTAGTCATACTTTTACTCCTTCATGACCTGTCACTATTGTTAAACAATAACACCTTGTTTATTACCATTCAAACTAAGGAACTGGCTGATTTGGGACATTAAACAACTATTTCAGCCTTTTGCACTGATAACAAATCATACAATTTATGAGAAACAAAAACACACCACGTTCTATTCCTACAACTGGCCTGTTCAATCACTCTCCAGCAGGAAAGACCCCTTAGCTTCTTCCTGTCTGACAACCAATAGTATTTAGCGGAGCTGAGCTGTGATGGCTCCATGTCTCACCCACACGATCTCCATCGACCCATCTGTTCAGATAAATTGATGGAGCTCAGAGAGCGTCTTCTTCTCTATGAAGTCCCCCATGAGCCAGCTATTAATTTACTGTCAGACCTTGAGTTATTCCCCATGCTTGCCAGGAGCAGGCAAGTGGAATTGCCAGTCTCTTCTGCAAGCAACAGCAGTTCTGCTCATGTTTACATGTGGTTAACAAACACATATCTGTTGGTTTGGACAGACTAAGTGAATAGTACAATTGTCTGTGTGACTATATAGGATCAGGGATAAATAATGGGGATGCAGCTAGAGAACTAATCTGTGGTCCTCTCCGCCAGAAAGCTGCACAACAAAACACACACAAACACTTACAATACTTGGTTTAGAATGGCTTAAAACTTGACTAACACTAACATACAGGTCATTTTATAATTTATTTTACAGGTCACGACCTACAGGTCACTTACAGGTCTGTATCCCAGCTCTGTATCATGCAATGCTTTACATCTCATTCTTCATTAAGTGATTGGAGCAGAAAGGAGCATACTTTTTGAATATATATTATTATACAAAACTGTAATTAAAGTCATGCATCAAGTTACATACTGTATTTCAACTGACCATCCCCTCCATTACAAAAACATATTTTCTTTTATTCAGTGATCAAATTGAGGGGAGGCTAGACAGTATAGGCCAGGCTCAAGGTCAGATAGACAGGTAAAACCCTAACCTCTGAAGTTCTGAAAAGAGGCAAGGAAGACACGGCTACATTCATTAAAATCGAATTAAGATGAATAGCCATTGTAGAGCACTGCTATCAGAAAGTAATTTCTTTCAGCACAGTACAGCAAGAGTTAGTGACAGGCTATTATAATTTTAGTGTCTGCTGCTGATGTCCTACGGGAGGACACAGGACATAAGAGACAGAGGTGAACAGTTACGTGAGACAAGAAGGAAGGCAAAAGCAGTCAAGAGTAGTAAACAGCGAATTAGGGTGCACTTAACAAGGAAACGAGCGTATATTCTCAGGATCTGGTGATGGATGTGTTTGTCTGCCACAGTTATTTTCTGGATTCTGTTGAACACTTCATTATTAAGGTTTGGATGCTGCTATGCGGTGCATAATCTAACACTTTCTACCTTATTTGTATTATTCTCAAGTTAGGTAAAGTAAGTCGAATCTGGCCTAAATCATAAGCATAAATTATACTTATAACCTGGACAGAAGACTCCTTCGTAGTTTGTTCTGGCTCACAAACGTTAAACATTAAAATAAAAGCCTCGGTAGGCAATTCTTTTTGCAATAAATAAAAATCTTTTTATTAGTTACAGTTTTTCTAGCAATCAAGGTAAGTCAAAAAGGTACAAAACAAAATAATCATAAATACATTTTCAAAGGCAAAGTCAGCAAGAAATTTTAGTGTCGGAGATACTGCACAAATGTGACAGCATCTGATGTTCTTATCTCTAGATCAGCCTTTTTGTTCATATGCATGGATGTCGACTATTTGTAGTTATGCAGATTAATCAGAGCCAGCAGCTTTTGGAAATATCGGATATCAGCAAAAATTAACAGCTATAAATAAGCGATAGTTTTTATTTATTCATGAGCAGTGCTAGAGGGTTGTAGAGTACGACAGAGAGGAAAATCAATCGTAATGAGTCGTAAATATCGATTTTACAAAAGTATTGGCTAATAAATCAGAAATCAGCTTTGACAAAATTATCATTATCGACAAAATTTGTTTTGTTGGACCTCTAAGCCAGACCCTTATCTGTTTGTCCTCTAAAATAAATTAAAGGAAAATTTTGTGTTCAATACAAGTTAAGCTCAATCAACAGCATTTGTGGCATAATACTGATTTACCAGGGACTTGCCCCTCCTTTAAAAAAAAACTAAATTTCTGGGTCACAGAGGCTCTTACAATGAAAGTGAATGGGGCCAATCCGTAAACGTTAAAATACTAATTGTTTCAAAAATGTAGCCACAAGACATAAACAACATGCGTGTTAACATGATTTTAGTGTGATAAAATCACTTACTAACCTTTTCTGAGTAAAGGTATAGCTACTTTTACAACTTCGTTGCCATGACGATGTAATGTCAACAAACCATAAAACCCTAAAATGACTGTAAAAATTTCGAAAATTATAAGCTTCACATTTCTACAGAAAATTGGTCCCATTCACTTCCGTTTTAAGTGCCTCACTGTAACTTCAATTTTTGCTTTTTTAAAAATTTATTTATTTATTTATTTATTTTTGTAATCAACATTTTGCCACAAATGCTGTCGATTCAGCTTAACTTTTATCGAACCCAGTATTTTAAGAATACACAGATGAGGGGAAGAATTGGTCCATTCACTTCATGGGGTGCAAAGTAATGAGTCATGGTTTCATTTAAAACAGCATCTTCCAACTTGTGCAGAAAACTGTCCCTTTATCATCAGTGTTTGCTGTTTGTGTATAATTTAGAAAGTTGCAAACAGCTATGGTAAAAGACTTGATATGACAGAATTACCATTATAGACATGGGTTTTCTGAAATTAGATTATATTATAAATATCTGAAGGATGATAGTTTGTACACTAAGCCATGTAAGCCGTTGTTTAAGTATAGGCTGTTAGACTCATTATCCTTCATTGCCACATATCCCTTTAATCTCAAAATCAGTGTACTTTACAGATCATTGGCCCTAAGAACATTAGTGAAGCTTTGATTGGTGTTCAAGGCTAATTGAATTTACATGTTCTACATTAATTTGATTTAAACGACCCATCAACTTTCTCCAAACATTACGACCAACACAGAGAGTTCTAACTGTCCACAGCATGGCATACTTTCCTGAACTATTATTATTCCACAACAAGAATGATAAGGATGCTGCCATTTAGATGGCTATAAAACATTATTATCTAATGTCAGAACCAATTAAAGATGTCCTGGTGTTGTTAAGTAAAAAAATGAGTGCCATCTCTGTGATGTGATTTAAGCAACAATGCAATACTAATCACATTACAGCCCCCTGGGTCTTGGCTTTGCCACACTAAGGGCTCAGTGAATCTATCTGCCTGGATTAACATGGGTTGAGTTGACTGAAAGCCAATTAAAGCTTTAACGGTCCTTATAAAAACCCTACATCTATGCACTCAGTGGGTAAATGAGTTGTGAAAAGCAATGTCAATATTACCGCATGATGATATTGCAAGTTACAGCTGGTTGGTCAGAGCTGCATTTATTCTGCAGAGAATGTTATATTTGTATAAACCGCATCTAAATGTTGCAGAATTCTCCCAGAAGAACATTTTAGTGGTATTTAATAAAACAAACCATTATAATGCACATGGAAAAGAAAATGTAAAAAAAGATTTTGGTAACAATTTACAATAAGGTTCCATTTATTAATGTGGAATCATTAACTAACAATGAACAATATATTTTTTTTTTCCAGCATTTATTAATCTTTGTTAATGTTAGTTCATAATGTTTATGTTAACATAAACAACTTTTGACTTTAAAAATGTATTACTATATGTTGAAATTAACTAGCCGAGATTAATAAATGCCGTAAAAATATTGTTCATTGTTAGTTCATGTTAACTAATGTTAACAAATGGAACCTCATTGTAAAGTGTTACCATTATTTGAATTTTTTAATTTCCTAGCCCTAGTGCTTTCCCTAAAATAATCCAAAGAAATGCATCTGGAGAGTCACATGGCGCCATGTGGGGGTCGGACGTGTGAACAGCGAGTTCTGCACACTTTGCTAGTTTTTAATTATTTTTGTGTCTTAAACCGGTGAGATTCGATACACCCTGCTACATAACTGTTCTCGTGCTCTGGAGATATTAAAAGACACTTACATTCTCAAGCTGATGCTCCAGACAGGGCTGCAGACCAGGGACTCAGTTTGGACGGTGCGGCACGAGAAATCCATCATCAACTGTCCAGCATATCAGTGATGCTGACGAAGGTTGTAGCGGACCTGGAGGATCTTGCTGTAATACGTTGATCAATTATGGCCATGGAGGCAAACTTCTCTGAGTAACATGAATCGGGGACGTCGAGAAATGGATCGATTATCTGGAGTCATCGGAGAAGGAATTAGCTGCTAATCCGTTAGCGACCAAGGCAGATTTGCAGTGCATTGGGAAAAGTTGGAAGACCTTGAAAATCATAATCGGCGAAACAACGTCCGAATTGTTGGAATTCTTGAGCATGAGGAAGGCCGAGATTTGGTGAAATTCCTAGACGAACTCTTTCCGAGTCTGCTCGACATAACAGGCCATAAGCTGGAAATCAAGCGAGCTCACAGGATCCCGGCTCCGAGGACAGGCCCCGATCAATTCTGGCCAAATTTCTGAGACCATCTGATAAAGATCTCGTGTTACGCGAGGCGAGGAGTAAAGGAAGGCTTTCTTGGAAGAATCACAACATTTTCTTGTTCCTAGACTTTGCGAATTCAACAAGAGAGAAACGTGATCGATTCAAGGAATGCAAAAAACTCTGACATCAATGGAAGGTTGCTTTTGCACTAATGTTTCCGACTAAATTGAGAATAGATACTAAGGATGGCCACAAAATATTTACATGCCCATAGCAAGCGATGTCTTTCATAGAGTCAATGGGGTGAGCAAGCCAGTTGGTGATTTTCATGTTGCTCCCAAGTGAGCTTGACTCATTTAACATACACTTGACTGTCTAAGGAAGCTGGGTGCCTTTTTGTTTCTTTTTGTGTTGGTTCCGCCTAGCGGCTGGAGTTTGTTTTGTGGAATAACACTCCTTTAAGAAACTTTTGCATCAACGGAATGCAAGAAACTCTTACATCAACGGAAGGCCGCATTTGCACTGATGTTCCCGGCCAAACTGAGAATAGATACTAAGGATGGCCGCAAAATATTGACATGCCCTCAACAAGCGATGTCTTTCATAAAATCAATGGACTGAGGAAGTCATGGTTAGTTTTTCATGTTGCCCCCAAGTGAGCTTGACTCACTGAACATACACTTAACCGTCCGAAGAAATGGGGCGCCTGTTTTGTTTTTTCTGTGCTGGTTCCGCCTAGCGGCTGGAGTTTGTTTTGTGGAATAACACTCCTTCGGAACAGTTGTGGATGAATCTGCACGTGCCTTGTGTTTATGCCTCCTATTGGCTGGAGTTTGTTTTGTGGAGCATTTTTTGCAGGACATTGGAAGGATTAGGTCATCTGCTGCACTCATGAACAGCCGGCTCACTGAACATTCGTTTGACTGCCCGAGGAAACTGAAGGTTTTTAAATGTTTTTTTTTTTTTTTTTGTGCTGGCTCTGCTAGCGACTGGAGCTTGTTTTTTGGAGGAACACAACTTCAGGACAGTTTTCTGAATGAATCTACATGTTCTTTGTGTTTATTCTGCCTATTGGCTGGAGTTTGTTTTATAGATTATTTTCTGTTATGAAATTCTGTCTCACTAAATTTGTATAGAAACACCGGACTTGAGCAATCCGACGGCAAAGTTGTCGCGGGAACTCTCGTAGGCGCTGTCATACTTTTTTTGTTCTGGGGAAAGTTCGGGGTTTGACTGTTGCACTAATGTTGGAATGTGGCCTTTATAATTGTATTTTTGACACACAATCTATTTTTTCTCATATGTCAAAATGTTTATGGGGCACCCCATAAAAAGAAAGAAGGTTATTTCTTTTTTAAAGGAAAGAAATGTGATATAGTGTTTCTTCAAGAAACTCATTTTTCCCCACAGGAAGCTGAAAAATTTGGGAAGATATGGAGTGGACATGTTTTCTTTAGTGCTGGCTCGAGTAAGAGCAGGTGAGTAATTACATTGATAAGTAAACATCTACAATTCAAATGTCTCAAACAGATTAAAGATAAATTAGGAAGAGTCATTATTGTTTTAGCAGAAATTCAGGGGCAAAGGTTGATTTTGGCTAATATTTACGCACCTAATGCTGATGATCAGGGCTTTTTTATAGATCTTGAAGGGATGTTGCAAGCCGCTGGCACCCCTCATGATATAATATTGGGAGAAGACTTTAATCTTTTGATGGACTCAGTCCTTGATCATAGTGAAGCAAAAGTGTGTAAGCCTCTTAGAGCAACAGTGACGCTTCACAGGATGTGTAAAAATCTGGTCTTAGAGATATTTGGAGACTTTTGAACCCATCTGGTAGGAACTATACATTATTTTCATCAATCCATAAGATTTATTCTAGAATAGTTTAGTTAGATTATTAATAGATTATAGAATAGATTATTAATAGATTAGATTTAAATAAGTCCCTCATTTCATCTGTTGTTGATTGCTCAATTGGAAACATCTTAGTCTCAGATCATGCCCTGGTGAGTTTAGAGGTGTTTCCACATATGGGGAAAAAGAAATCATATAGTTGGCACTTTAATGTATCCCTTTTGCAAAATCCTGATTTCCAACAAATGTTAAAGGCTGAAATCAGTGTCTATATGGAGACCAACTGGTCTTCACTATCCCCTGTGGGTGTGGATTGGGAGGCACTTAAGGCGGTTCTTAGGGGTCGGATCATACAGTACGCCTCATTCACCAAAAAATCCAAAGCACGAGAACTCGTGGAGTTGGAAGGGAATATTAAAAGTGCCGAGGCAGAGCTGAAGCACCAAATGTTGTCTGATGGCCTCAGAGAATTGACCTGATTGAAATACAGATATAATACTATTTTGTCATGGAAGGTGGAGTTTTGGTTATTCAGGGCAAGACAGTCATATTTTGAGTCAGGGGACAAAGCAGGGAAGCTTTTGGCTAGATATATAAAGCAGAGAGAGTCTTTTCCTACAATTACCTCAGTGAAATCTGCTGGTGGTGGTATTTTTACCTCGGCCATTGATATTAATAATGCTTTTAAATAATTCTATATTGATCTTTATAGTTCCACGTCTTCATCTACTGATGAAGATATTAGAAACTCTGTGGAACCATTAGAACTCCCTAAACTGACGACTGAGCAAAAAAATTATCTTGATTCTGAGATAAACTTGGAGGAGTTTGGCAAGGTAATTAAGGCCTTTCCTACAGGCAAAGCTCCTGGGCCAGACAGATTTGCCGCTGAATTTTTTAGATCTTATGCTACAGAATTGGCTCCACTTTTATTAGAAATTTATACGGAATCATTAAAGAATGGAAAGCTTCCACCAACCATGACACAAGCCCAGATCAGTCTGATTCTTAAAAAGGACAAAGATCCAGCAAGTGTAAGAGTTACCGTCCAATTTCCCTTATCTAGCTAGATGTTAAAATATTGTCAAAAATTTTGTCTAACCGATTAAGTAAAGTTATGACATCTCTTTTACATATAGATCAGGTGGGGTTTATATGGGGCTGTAGCTCTTCTGATAACATTAGGCGTCTCATCAATATCATGTGGCCAGTGGCGAATGATCAGACTCCGGTCGCTGCCATCTCACTTGATGCCGAAAAGGCGTTTGATATGGTAGAATGAGATTATCTTTTTAAGATTTTGGAAATATACGGATTCGGGAACACTTTTATTGGGTGGATTAAGTTACTTTATAGACACCCAGTAGCGGCGGTACAAACAAATGGATTAATTTCAGATTATTTTACTATGGACAGGGGCACCCAGCAGGGTTGCCATCTTTCCCCATTATTGTTCTGTCTTGCCCTGGAACCATTAGCAGCCACGATAAGAAAGTAAGATTATTTTCCAGGGGTGGTGGCGGGAGGTATGACACATAAGCTTTTGCTTTACGTGGATGATATTTTATTATTCATCTCCGACCCCACTAGATCTATGCCTTGCCTCCACAGAATTATTAATTCATTTTCTAAGTTCTCGGGATACAGAGTCAATTGGTCTAAATCCGAAGCTTTGGCTCTGACAGCAAAGAAATGCATCTTTCTCCCAAAAGTATAACAAACTATGATATAAACCCTTCCCGGCCATTTCATCCAACCCCACATAAAATTATTATTACTACTATTATTATTTTTATTTACACCTGGCATCATGTGACATGACTATGTCATTTTTTAAGCGCTCTGTTAAACAAAGCTTGACAGAAGTGCTTGGATCTGAAAAATATTAAGAAGAAAATTTTGGAAAAATGTAGTCATTAGTGCCTTGAAAAACATAAACAATGACTTTCAGGCCCATTTATATATCATTCTAAATTAGCCATTTTCTGACTTTAAAGTTATGAATAGATAAGCTGTAAAAAAATAAGCATAGAAAAACATAGTCATAGTAGTCAATGACTACTACAGTTCATCTAAATTAAATCAACAAATATAACACTGAGCGTTGTTATGGCCCATGCGTGACACGGACGGGTTAACCCGTTGCACACCGTCCGGTCCAAGTTGGGGTGGCAAGTGGAGTGGCAAAGCTCATTTTTAGGGTGGCAGCTGCCATTATTCTGATACTGATTCTGAGCTGTTGATCATTTATTTTGTTTGTTCACTCCGGCTTCCAAGACAGTTAGAGACAGTACAAAGCCTCGGGCATCTGCAGGGATTTAGTCAATGTCAAATCTCTCCTAATGTTTCATTCTCAAAACACAGACCAAATTTAGCCTCAGAAAACAACACTGAAAATTGTGATAGCTCACCCCAACTCATAATGTACTCATACTCGTGCCATTCCAAACCAATGTTTATTCTTTCTTCCGTGGAACACAAAAGGAGAAGTTTAGCAGAATGTTTTTAAGCTGTTCAGTAGCTAGTAATAAGCAGTCATAGCAATTCTGCCGCATGAAAGCACATGCTAACACAAACAAACATTCACACACCCAGCGCATGAACCAGCAACAGATCTGGGTCACTTTAAGAAATGGAATATTTCATTTTCCAGTTACCAGCACCAATTGCAGTTGCAGGATACTGGATCATAAGGAACTGAAAGGGTGCTCAATAATGCAAGACTTCCTCCCATGAGCAGCTAAAGCAAAGTCTTCCTGTGGTAAAGCTATAACTGGATAGAGGATCTGTTTAACTACAATATGGACACTAATGTGATCTATTGGTACAATGTTTTACTGAAACAATACTCCTTAGCAGCTCTTCATAATAGTTAGACCAAAAGAAAAAAAAAACAATACACTCAGACATCCAAAGGGAGAGTGTGGGGGTGGTACATCAAATGCAGTATAAGTAAAGTGCCTCATATAAAACAGTATATGTAAAGATCTAAATTCTGTCCATGACCCAAGCCAACTGGGCATTGAATCCATCTCAGAGCACGCTGACAGCACAGCAGATGTCTAGATAGCCTGCTATGAGACGTAGTTTCAGAGGCACACAATCTTCTCCCAGAACTCACTGTTAAAGCAACTGTGAATGCTCCCTAACCTCACAGCCCCATCACACATACATAAACACACGCAAAGCCTCTGTATGAGATTTGCTTTATGCAAACTGCATTTCAGAACAATTTTTTGCTGTGTTTGCGCATTTATCTGGTTTGCATAATTCCTTTTAGTGAATCGGTCGCTAAAACAATGCAGACAGCGTGGGCCAATAAACCACGTTATCAGAGGGCACCATTCATTCTTAGTTAATTTTGACTAAATATTGTGTAAATTAAGTGTTGATTTTAATATAGTACTTTTGTTAACATCTCATTTGCTATCATTCAACTGTATTATTTACAGTTTTGGGTGTAATCTACAGTAATGGCAAAGTAATTAGTTACTGTAATCAGATTAATTTTTAGTAAAAATGTAGTTAAATGCATTACATTACAACAGTTACTGACTTTCAATTAATTCAATTACTTTTAAGTACATTATAGGGTTATGGTTAATTCTAATATATTGTTCATGTAGAAATTATGGCTTGTAACGAGTCATTGTGAAGTAGAAATGTGAGGTGCTGAGAGTATGACTTGTGTGTAACAATGAGCAAGAAAGTAATATAGACATTATTTTGAATTTGTTGAGCGGAAAAGTGTTTTAGAAAGTAACTTTAAAGTAATTAGTAATGTGATTACTTTTCAAAGTAATTAGCAAAGTAATCGGATTACAATGTTAGAGATATAATTAGTCATTTGTAGTGAATTACTATTTTTAAGTAACTTAACCAACACTGATTATATAGAGTATATATCTGCATTATATCGATCATCAGTCACCCCATCTCTAAGTATCGTATCGGCCATTAAAAAAACATTATTGGCCGACTAAAATCAGCGTATACATATTTTACAGAGCATTCACTTATCCAGCACATCTTGTTTGAATAATTTAAACATATAAGAACTGGACATACAAAACACACTGCCTTAACAAAATGATGTGGACTGAATGTGGATGAAGGTTTTATTTGCCTGCTTTAATTAATGAAGCCTCAAAATACATAGCTAACCCAGATATTGTAGAATGTGTTGTACAGACGTTGTGATGGCCTTACCCAGCCAGAGCGTAAGTAAGAATCTTTTGAGGTGAATCGAAGCAGCTCCAGTGCTTTTTACTTAATTCGCCACATTTAATAGCTCTTTATGGGGTGGAGACTGCAAAAATCCCTGCCCTTTAGGCTCCTGTAGCCTTGCTGATTTTACCCTTATTAAATCTGCAATTATCTGTAAAACTTCAAAAATATTTCAATAAATTCAACATATTTGGTCTTTCTGTCACCAATTGTGACATTTGAATTGTTTTACTGCTGTTGACATGTAAACATATTTCAGGCAGAGACCATGGGTATGACAGTCACATTGTTCATAATAAGATATTTTTAATAAAATGGAAGGAAAAGTTCAAGAATGTAAATTATTCTTTATGAAACTTACAAAAGAAAACAGGACAATTAAAGCTGACAATCCAAAAGATTTTTTTTGCAGGAATCTTTTGAGAAAGCACCTTTTCAAAATGTGTGATGTTCCTTTAGCATACATTTTATTTTTCTTTAGATATACAATGTTTAAAAAAACATTTTTTTAAATCCCACATACAGTGTGACATGCTATCCAAATTGTGCAGTTCTTTTTAATGAATCAGTCTGAACAGAACACAGGAGTTATTGGTCTGAATCATGGACTCAAACATTCAGATAAGTCAGTTGCTCACTGTAATTATGGTTAAGATGATTATGTTTGATAATCGTTGCAGTATTAAAGTATTTGTACTTTTTGAAAGCAATGTTAAAATACCCAAAATATTACATTATCTAAGTGTGACAGATAAAAGATAAAAAGTCCTGATTGTTAATGCAATATGGCAACTTAATTGTCCTAAAAAACTCCCAAACAATCATGAAACAATAAGCTCGAAACTGACAAGCATAACATTACCATAAGCAATTTTGTTGTGGTTATTAGAAATAGAGAATTTCACATTGTCAGCAAGTCTTATCAAAACAATTAATCACCGCCATGAGTGAGTAACATGAAAAATAATTCTTCTCACTAATCACATCTGACTCACAGAACACTATAATATGATGGTGGAAACTCTCATCACCTCTAATAACAACCAGCTGACAATAAAACCGCAGTCAATGTTATCATCATAAGACAGTATTTCTCAATCCTGCACTGCATGTTTTGGATGTTTCCCTTATCTGGCACACCCATTTCAAGTCTTGCACTGTGTCCAAATATATGTACTTCCCTACTATATAGTATAGAAAGCAGTACGAAATGAGTAGGATGTCTAAATACACAGGATTCATGAAACAGTATTCAAACAATACCTGGATAGCCGACTGCATCTGCTGAGATTCTGAAGACCAATGGACACTTTACTATCCCATCAGATTTGACACGTTGAATAAAAAATAAAAAATGGAAAAGAACCATGAGTAGGGTTGCTCTTTTCAAATGTAAGTGTTATAGGTACAAAGAAAGTAGTTTAACTGTACTTGTTTAACAATACCCAAGTAAATTATTTTCACAGTTTTTGTTTGTAATGAAATAACATGAGTGTTGAAATAATACGAGCTGTCATTGTTTGAAATTTCCTGTCAACTTCACATTTTAACACAAATTATTTACAAATTGAAACCTAAAAAATTAAGCACAATTACATGTATAACAATTAAACGCTTGTATCATGAAAAAGTGCAGTGTGTCATAGCTGTCCAAATGTGATCTGCCAGGTCCGATTTACCTCCATGGGTGTCAGAAAAAGGAATATTTCAGATCAATACAAACAGGAAGTTAGATGACAAAACGCGGAAGAGTGGAGCACTGAAAAGTGGCAGGGTTGAATAAGGTGAATACCAGGGTCAAAAATGAACTTTTCCATTAGAGGGCCTACAAAACTAATATAATTCAATGAAACAGATGAGGAGATGAGACCATTTCCCCAGATTTGGAATGAGAAGCTTAATAAACAAAACTGTAATCAAGTTCTTTATGCCAACTGAATAAAACAAGGCAAAAATAAAATATTTCATAAATAATTTTAGTCTCAGATAATGTATGATTCACACAGTAAAAGTGGTTAATGATCTGTAAAAATATTAGGTTTATTTACAATATCCAGATTAGTTAACATTTTAATATTACTATTAAAGGATTAGTTCACCCAAAAATAAAAATTCTCTCATGATTTACTCACCTTTAAGCCATCTCAGATGTGTTTATCTTTCCTTCTTCAGCAGAACCGAAATGAAGATTTTTATAAGCATATTTCAGCTCTGTGGGTCGCTAATATGGGGGGAGACACGGCAATTTGTGATTTGTGCTTTGGCTGGTGAAATGGTACAAGCAGGGCTGACACACCAACATTCTCTGAGGGTGCCCGGGAAAATTGACAGGCTCATTACCACGGGTCTCATTGAGTGTCGTGGTTTCGTTTAAAGAGAGATGACAATTCTATTTACCCTGAGCACCTCAGCTTTAGGCTGCTGTTAATATAGCACACTAAAACAGTGGCATAAGCCTTTCGGTTTGAGGCCTTGTTGTTTGTCAATCATCTGAGCGGCACATGCTAATTGACTCACATGCAGAGGCCTGTGGACCCTCTTTCATCCATTGTATTCAAGCCTCATGAATCTGCCATTGAGTGCTTTCATCCAGTGTGGTCGGAATGCTTCGGAGCCACTGTGCTGATGTTGCCCTTGATAAGTGAGCAAAATACCATTCAAGAGAATCAATGTGGTCATTAGAAGCCTGCAATTCACGCCAGGGAATGAAAGCTCTGCAGACATCTCCCCTTCTGACAGAGACAAAACAAGCATCTCACCTGTGTAAATGTTCTCAATACACAGTGAAAGAAAGTGCTGGGAAATGAACCATCTCTAGTAGGTCATGGGTTCAATGCAGAGAAATCACACAAGTTTTATTCAGGAGCGACACTGTATTTTTCTTGTTTTTGAACTCTCATATTGTTTAACAGTTGCCAGGGTGTCAATGATCTTTAATAGTGGCAAAACGTTGTACATTTTTGCCAGTAATTTTACAGTGTGGTGCATTTTGCTGCAGCACTGGGCTTAATGCTTGTAAAGGTGCTTGGTGTCAGCCTGAAATGTTCTGATCAGTGCACCACTAGAAAAAAATTGTAGATTGATTAGCATGCTGTCAGGCTCTATTGCTAGGTTTCAAAAACAAAATTTAGAAAATAAAGAAACATACTGATTAAACTTATAAAACCTTGAATGCACTGTAAGTTGCCTTGGATAAAAGTATTTGCCAAATAAATAAATGTAAATGTAAACTACACATTCTTTAAAGCTTTAATGGCTCATTAATAACTCATGGAGGAACAGGGGGGTTGAAGTCATTGTTTTTTAGTTACTTTACAGATGTTATTGCCACCATTGTCCTGTACAAACAAGCACAGGCTTAATGCAACATTACACAAGCATCTGAAAGTGAAGAAGGCTGAGTCAGATCCGTAGAGGATTCTGCATTCAGAAAAAAAAAATAAAAATACCTTCCTTGCAACACTGAATTAGTTTGATTTTTTTAAGAAGCTTACTTCAGTATGCAGCACAAAAGACCTGTGCATGGTTACTGAGCATTTGACAAGATTTTATAGTAATTTACAGGCTAATCAGGGTGGTTTTATGGATGCACTCCATAAAGTCATTTTTACCTCATTAAAAAGTTAAATCCCTAAAGAAATTAATAGTTATTTAAAAAAAATCAAATAAACTCATGTACACTCACAGAAGATGAAGAAACCAGTCATATCTGTAGCCTAATAAAGTCTGTTGCCTCAAGGGAGTCACCATGTTGAGATTACATGACCAGCTATTATTACTTGTTTTGTCTCGATAATCCTGGTATTATTGGTCACTTTCTTGACTACTTTCACTAGCTGTAAATAGCACCTGCCACTTACATGGTTATTTTCACTCCAGTATGTTTTTTTGGCAGAAGCCATAGTTTTAATGCAATTCACCATGCTGTTACTACAGTAATATGGTGTTAATATAGTAACAATGTTAAATTTCTTTGGTTACAGTGATTTAAATACAAAATACCATGGTGATACTATGGTTACTCTTATAAACCCATGGTTAATTGTTGTAAGGGAAGGTTTGGTTTAGGGGTTGGTGTAGGGTGTCTGTGGGACTCTAAATAAACACAATAAAACTGCAGTGATGCCACTATACTGTATGTTAGTATTTAATTAGGAATGCTAATAGTATCTAACATTATTTGCACTTGGTGTAAAGAAGATGTTTTTTGTTGCTTTTTACACTGTGTAAATGGCATCTATCTCTATTTGCACTATGTGCAAATTGCCGCTGCCAATAAATTATTAATGAAAACTACTAAAAGTGCATTTCTACAAAGCCATTGGCAGCTGAAAACTATTGCTTTTGTGTGATGCTGCATCTACTGTGTTAGGTTTCAGTATAATGCTGCGTCACTCAGAAAAATCTGAATTTCCAACTTCCTAACTGAAAAAATTGCAATGGAACACCACTTGAATTCAGACTTTCA
Source organism: Myxocyprinus asiaticus (assembly GCF_019703515.2). NCBI lineage: Eukaryota > Metazoa > Chordata > Actinopteri > Cypriniformes > Catostomidae > Myxocyprinus > Myxocyprinus asiaticus. Next base: position 28,542,609 of record NC_059362.1, read on the forward strand.
ACTTGGAAACTAGTGCATCTACAATGAAAAATACAATGATTTTGCTGAGATGCAAGTGCATGACATCATACAAACATATTACAGAGTTAATAATATGCATCAACGAGTCAAAGGTTCTTTCTCTTGATAATATAATTTGTTTAGATAACGTTTGCAGAGACTGTGTCAAAAACGTAAAAATAGAGTACTCTCTATTGATAATCGTACATCGGTAGAAAAAATACTTGCATTGCATAATGCACTGCATTGTTTACATATCCTCCACAAATTGCCAATCAAACACCTGCTTAACTATATCAAATAGGAATATTCCACAGGCAACTGCCATTTCGGCCAATGCAATATACACAAAAATGACAGAATGCACCTTTAATTTTGGCTTAAGAGCAGGTAATATTTGTGTCTCAGTATTCTAAGAAGATGGGTAGGAAAGAATGACTTAAGGAAAGACTATTAAAGATGTAATTCAACTAGACTGTGATATTAGATTGTGTTTCATTTTGATAAAGTAATACATCCTGCCTCACTGATGCATGTACTCCTTGTCATGAAAATGCAAACTGCTTCATTCATTATGCATTTCAAGTATTAATGCGATGAACATGATGCTTTGAATGTACACCGAAAGAATTGGTGTTTTCATTTTGCTTGCACTATACCAGCACAGACTAGTGGGATTGGTTTCTTTGGTTTTTGCATTCATTTTAGCTTGGGGAGTATTTGTTGAATTGCAGAGTGTGAAGAGGATCAAACAGCAGTGACTCATGAGGGCAGCCAGTTGCTATTAGTGGAACAGACAATTCTTAAGTTAGGAGATACAGTATGGAAACTGGAACATACTTTTATGAGAAACAGTGAGAGAGATAACAAGCAAGCTGTAGAGAATTGTGGTGTGAATTTGTGCAATGAGCAGAACACAAAAGCACACTGAGGGTAGCTCAGCCAATGCAGGAAAACCTTCCAACATGACAAGCAGAGCTGATGGATCCATATCTCTTCTGTTATCAAGAAACTAGCAATTGCATATATACCTATTAAGTATTGTCTTTGTGCAGTTTTGATTTAAGAGTGTGTCTGGTATTTGTTCCCATACAGCAAAAAAAAAAAAAAAAAAAAAAAATTTTTACTATACTAAGAGATAAGCACCACAGTAGCAGCAAGCATGTTTAAAGCGCAAAGCTCTATGTGTGTGTGCGTGAGAGAGAGAGAGAGAGAGAGAGAGAGAGAGACAGACAGAGGCAGAGAGACAAAAAGGGTGACAGCAAGACGAGTGAAGGAGAAAGACAGAAAAATAATATTTGTGTGACAGAATTAAGTGGAATGGAAGGAGGGAGAATATGTGAATGCCTGTGCGTAGGAGAAAATAAAAAGACGAGTTTAGGAAGATGTAGTGGACAGCTGAAATTTTGCAGAAAGGGTAAAAATGTGAAGAGGGCTGTCATTTATTTAAGTATGATGGGCTAAAGAACACTGGCTGTCATTTTAGACAGATTGCACTGTGTCCAGGTCTTAATAGAAGACTGAAGAATGGAAGAGAGGGTAAGATCTATAAAATCTATACTTGTCTCTGTGGGCAAAGCATCTGCTCAATCTTGCTTTGGGTTTTTTAAAAGGCGCATGGACATATGCCTTGCGATCACAACAAAAAGTGGAAGCATATGGACGTGATGCAGACATCTCTCATGTGGTTTGATGTTCCCAGTCCAGAACAGAAGCTCAGCCTGAGCTTGTCCCACTTTGTAGGCAAAGCAATTTAGAGGTGTGACTAACACAAATATGCTCAAATTGAATACATTTAGATCATATTTAGGCAATATCACATGAGCAAGAATGTGATTCGGCCGTAGACACGAGGCCACAGGCCTTTGAAATGCAAACTTTTCTCACAGAATCATGTTACTATACCTACATTTTTGCTAAATGATGTCTACACTTCTACTTTAATGCATGACTACATGCATACTAGGCGATACATTTTAACATTTGTAATGCATGAATAACTACATTGACAAGCTTGTTTGAGTGCGATCAAGTTGCTCGGTAGATCAGTTGATAGAGTATTGCGTTTGCGATGTGAAGGACCAGAGTACAAAGTATCATAGAAGCACTACAAAATGACATGGTTGCTGTAGCAATTGATTTTTCCAGGGTTGACCGGGTAGGTAGGTAGATTTTGTTTATATTAAACCCACAGAGCATAAAGCTTCAAACCTTACCTGTTTGGGAGAAAATTTCACTCCCTTTTAGCACCATTGAGTAGACATTTCACCTCGGAACTGCCGCAATACAAGTAAGGAACCAAGTTGAAAGACTGATGAGAAAGTGTCTCAGTGCTGTTATACTTAATACTACTTTTGGAATGCTGCTTGTCCAATCAGATTAGAGGACCGGAACTATAGTTATAACTAGAGTAGTATAATTTTATAGAAAATGTCATTAAGTGCAATGAAATAGACACACAAAACTGTAAAATTAACATAACACATACAGTACCACAACACTCCTTTCAATCATAAGCCAATACTTCACACTCACTATCATAAAACAAATTAACAAAAATAAATCTGAAGGCAGCTCTCACTCCTACACACTTTCCTCTGTCTGTTTTATGCTTTCATCACAATGGACAATGGATTATGCAAAAGCATCTTAATGAGTCTTAAACTGTCTCACAGCTGTCTTCATCAACCATTCATGCGCACACACTTATAGAGCTATGCCGTTCAATGCCAGCCTCTAATCCTGTCATCCCACACTTAAATTATTTATCCACCACCTAGTCAGGCTTTCTGGCACTTTCACTGTGATTACGCCTCTTGCCTCTGCGCCGTGACTATGTGAGAGTGTGCGGTAAAGTGGTGCTCTGCACGTGCTGAACCATCCTGGATTAAATGCACCATTACATAGGGAGCTCAAATAAGGATTTCATAATGGTGATTTTAGTTGCTACACAATATGGCCAAATGTATAATAATCACCTGGTTCAGCTATTCCAGTAATTCTAGTGAAAACAAATTTTTAACGCTACTCCATACAGTTTCATTCAGTGTTTTCAACTGTTACAACAGTCTGCAGGTCAGTCAAGTTCTTCCACACCAGTCTCAGTAAACAATTTCTACACTTTATTAGGAACTCCTGTAAACCCACTTATTCATGCGATTATTTAATCAGCAAATAATGTGGCAGAAGTCCAATGCATAAAATCATGCAGATACGGGTCAGAAGCTTCAGTTAATGTTCACATCAACCATCAGAATGGGGGAAAAATTTGATCTCAGTGTTTTTGACTGTGGCATGATTGTTGGTGCCAGACGGGCTGGTTTGAGTATTTCTGTTACTGCTGATCTCCTGGGATTTTCACGCACAACAGTCTCTAGAGTTTACTCAGAATGGTGCCAAAAACAAAAAAATATCCAGTGAGCGGCAGTTCTGCGAAGGAAACGCCTTGTTGATGAGAGGGGTCAATGGAGAATGTCCAGACAGCTTCGAGCTGACAGAAAAGCTATGGTAACTCAGATAACCACTCTGTAAATTGTAGTGAGCAGAAAAGCATCTCGGAATGCACAACACGTCGAACCTTGAGGCGGATGGGCTAAAACAGCAGAAGACCACGTCAGGCACTTTATTAGGAACATAGTGTAACTTTCTAATAAAGTGATTGGTGAGTGTATATGGAGCCTGCTTTATGTACAAGGGCAAAGTCATGCTACTGTCATAACAACTCATAATAATTTGTCAAAGATCGTAAGATATGGTACGACTGGGCTTGAATGAAAATGTACTACTATTATTCCCATACAGACCAACCAATCAACAAATAGAATGTCAAATCGATACAACACAGGGATCAAATTTCAGCTAGCCTCCTATCCAACTCTTTATTTTAAGAAAGGATACATCTCTGAGCAATGTATTACAGCAGTCATTTATGTATTACAAATGACTGCTGTGCCAATAACCTGTTGTATGCTTCCCTCGTCTCATTCCAAACCCCAATGTTTTCTATATGGTGATTATACGGTGCCGGTATGGTGTCCTTCTGGTTAGTTTTTAGGGTTTGGGTAAGGGGTTAAACTTTATGGTTAGGTTTAGGTTTGGGGTCAGACTTCGTAATAACATTGTTCATTGGCCCGTTTATTTTTTTTCTATGGTAGTAAAAGTTGTATGTTTTGTATGAGCCAACTCGTACAATTTCTTACTATTTCGCCATTTTGTACTGTTATTACGACTGAGACCGAGTTGGGTGCTCCCCAAACTGATGCAATAAAGTTAAAAGCACTAGAATATCAATGAATGGTTTAACATTAACAGATGTCCTCTCAAAAATGACTGGAATAGTCAAACCTATTAATAAGAAGGGGGTGTCCACATACTTTTGGCCATATAGTGTACTTTGGAGCAATGAGAATAAAACTAAAAGTAAATTTAGGATATTCCTTTCCTGTATTGAGCAAAAGGTCTTTTAAATGCAGAGGTTGCAGGTTAAGGTGGGTGTCTGGCATACAGAATGCCAATGAGCTACAGGCTGTGTGCATGGTTAAAATGCCAAGGGCAAGGGTGTCATTACCTCTATGCTAATCCTTCATTACTATATTGAGTTAAATGCTGTTCTGATAGCCTAGCCTTTTGTAAACACACATCAAATGTCACAATTAACACTCTTCACCTAAATCCTTTTCCCCATATTTTCTTCTCTATCTCACCTTTTGTCCATTAAAAAAAAAGCGCAGCCCACCAGGGCTCGATTGCAGCTCACCTGTGCAAATAGCAAATAGCCTTATCTGTCTCTTCCAGTTGAAACACTTAAAAGGGAGTGTGAGGATGAAAAAGACATTAATATTCAAGGTCACTGCATTTTGAATGGCTGAGGCTTAAAGTGTTCACTAGATAAGACACGGCCAATAGACCGACTGTATTGACTGCAACACATAATCTATCTGTCTACATGTCTCATCGAATAATGATCCCCTTGGTCAATCAGTCACAAAAACAATCCAAAGACAGTCAGATATGAAACTCATCTGCCTGCCCTCACTGAGGTTACAAGATGTAGTGAGAGTTAATACACTGGCCATGAAACACCTGAATTTAGAGTTCCTAATGGCTCATTCAGATTTTTCAAATATTTATTTGCTTTGAATCAAAAGTTGTAATGCTGTGATTTATCTCAGAACTGTTTGATTTGGTTCAAGCATGGCTTAAACTCCTTTTTCAAATGCCTATGAAGAAAATTAATGGATACTTCGGGAACCCAGATTGCTGAAAAAGTGTTGCGCTCTATCAAATTGTCATGGTCGTGAGATACTATCTTTCAATTCAGGAATGTTCTACAGATCCTCTTACTGTTTCAGATGGACATCTCCAGGGGTCAACAGACCCTAGTTTAAGAAACGTTGATCTAAAGTGTGAATTGAGCAAGGAAGAATTGAGCTTAATCAGAAAAGTGGCTGTAGTTTAGTCATTGTAAGAACACTGCACCTACTTATTCATACAACAGCTCTAAGCAGGCCAAAAATATGTGAAAATGGAAGGTTGAAGAGGAAATAGATAGAGCAAATCCATAAATGGAGACTGAATAAAAGAATCTTGCATCTGTGATTGAGGTAGCAGAGTTAAAGTGAGGAAATGGTGAATGAAAGAAGAGAAAGGCGAAAGGAGGAGCAATTTAGAATGAAAGGTTTTGCAGTGTGCATTATTAGAACTCAATCCCTCAGGACATTCAGTTCCTGCGAGTGTCTTTGAGTAGCAGTAGCTTCACAGCACGTGTGTGTGCTTGTCCGCCTGGGTAAAGTTCACATTATTAATCATGGTCTTATGAATGGCACATGCTCCGTGTCACAGTCTTTTGACCTGACACTGATCTCTTCTGCCTTTTCCAACACCAAGGAAGGATCGCAAGTCTAGCAATCCATAGCGTGAAATTCTCTTGATTTCCCAATAACAGAGTTTAGTCTTGGGACCATTTTTGTGTGGATACTAGCATATTATTGGTATATTTTGGGGTGTGGAATTGACTTTGAAGTAATCACAATAGGTGCCATTCTGTATGGATCTGTGTTCGTTGGCACGGTTATGGTTTCTCCATTGTGGTGCTGTGAAATCAGGATTAGAATGGACTCAATGGTCAAGTGCCAATCGTGAGTAGGCATGTCACTAAAGCCATTGCACCAGCACTGTTCTCTGCCTTGTGTATGGTTAACTAACTGTGCTGAGAAATCAGAGCTGGGAACAGTTTGTTATTGTACCGCATCGAACCATTTCCACTTAAGGGAAATCCTACTGGAACCATTACTCAACAGTGCTCAGCACCTTTTGGACAAATGGTGGAAAAGTGCCCATTGTTAGTGGTGCTTGCTAGGGTAAGCATCTCTATTACAATTGCTCATATTTAGGGTTAGGGATTATATAACACCGTTTGTTTTTTGGACATGAATGATACCTCAAATTATACAGCTTGTTGAAGCGAGGTGTGCTTCTACTTTTCTAAGTGACAAATGTTTCACGTGGTGGACAATAAAACAGGCAAAAGAAACATCCACTCACCTGAACAATAACACGATGGGTGAATGACACAAAAAGATGGCCAGCTAGAGGTGTCGTACAGAGATATTTTTAATGACTTTGTGTTGTCTCTTGGAGTTTCATGAGCACAGAGGCACATCAGTACGTCCACATCTTGAAGGTAGGATCTTGTGGATTTATGAATGAAGTATTATGAATGAAGCTTCCAGCTGTTATGACATCCCCATAGCACTTTAAAATACTCATGATAACTTTTGACAACTCTATAACCTGTAAATCCACTTCGCTAGCTAATTACACTTTGACATCAACACCATAGATATCTAAATAGAACCACTAGAATGGAAGTACCAGACCAAATTTTTAAGATGGCTGCACACTAGTTTCTCTGGCACATAAGGTGAATAGTATGCCAAACACGGCATGCAAATGGAGTAGTACGTCAGAATCCTCAGTATTCAGAAAACAGTCGGCGCGAAATACCCGGATCATTAACTATTTCTGGTAAGATTCTGAAGTGCAGATCGACTGGACACTTTTCTATCCCACAGGAGCTGAGAGATGTCATGTTCTAAACGCTGGATTTAAAATTATGTTTTTCCTTGTGCTTAAATGGTGCTTGTTTAATAAAACCAGCATAGATTATTTTCATGAGTGTTGTTATTACGACATATATTTGATTCACTGGTAAATATTCAAGTCCCAGGATGAACTATGTATGGAAACTCACATGCACACCAAAAGTAAATACTGTTTTACTGGCCGAGAAGTGCATCCTTCAGTCAAATACAGTACATAATCTGACTGTAAGAGTTTCGGCGGCAGGGCATGTCTGTGGAAGGCTGCACTGCCTGCTCGTTGGTTTCAAGTTTTCTGTACAGCTGGAGTGCTGACTGCCCCCACTGCCACATATTCACAAAACATCAAGGTGGTACATCAAGCTTGAATTGTTCGGATGGTACTGTAGGTACATTCCTAATTACAGAATTTACAAATGGGTCAGGGGCATGATTGTGTAAACATTTTTAATGTGTTATTTTTCATATAATTAAATCACACAAATTTAACATTTTAAATCGACAGCCTTTTATTACAATTATGATATCCCAGAACATTCCAATTATATGCAGCTAATGTAAAGGATTTCAAAATATTTCAAGAGATAAGCTGTTTGGTGAGATTCACAAATGGCTAACTTTTGTGTGTGGACTAGCATTTTAGACAATAAACAATTAGTTACATGTAGAACCAGGTGCACTTTTGAGAAGGTGCATTGTAATTCCAGGTGTTTCTTTTTATTGTTCAGAGGAGCCTTGAGGTCCAAATCTTTACACCTAATGTGTGAGACCTGGCTCATTACTGATTCACATGGAGTGGTCTGTGCACTCCCACAGTATGAATAGGTCTTCAAGTCATTTTCATGGAATGGCTCACTTTGAAATGGCCGCCCTCATTATGCTTGTGAAATAACACCTTGGAAAGTGGGACTCTGGCTCTTTTTAACTGCAAATGATCTGATTGTTTCAGCATACAATAACCTTTGCATACAGCAATATGCTAATGCACCTCAATAGTGGATTTTCCTGACAAAACTGTGCACTGCGACAAAATTAGCATCTGTTCTTTTAATTCCATGTCTGAAAACCAATGCCTGAGGTTTCTAATACTGAACTCATCTTAATACTAATATTATTATTTGGCTATTACGTCAAAGAGGTCTTTTTTTTTTTTTTCATATGGTTCAATAATTTATCAAATTTACCAAAAACAGTAATGTGAAGAATTAAAAAAGTAATGCTATTGCTTATGCAGCTCGTCTGTCCCAGCATAGTGTTTTTATTCATACATATTGTTAAACAGAGATTAGGATGCGTGCTCCGACCCCTCCTGAATGTCCTTCATATCAGTGCGTTCCACAGTGATACATCATCATGTCATGACAGCAATTCAAGGTCCCAGCAGATCAATAAGTAAATTACTCTTATTGTGTACACACAAACCATCAAAGGGTGAGAAAAACACGGTGAGAGCTGTTGTGGCCCTTAAAGGGATAGTTCACCCAAAAATGAAAAATTATCTTATCATTTACTCACCCTCATGCCCAGATGTGTATGATTTATTTCTTCAGCAGTACACAAAGATTTTTTAGAAGAATATCTCAGCTCTATAGGTCCATACAATTTAAGTGAATGGTGACCAGACCTTTTGTAGCTCCAAAAATCACATAAAGAAAATGTAAAAGTAATCAATATAACTTCAGTGGTTAAATCCATATCTTCAGAAACGATATGATAGGTGTGGGTGAGAAACAGATCAAAATTTCAGTTCTTTTTTTTTACTAACAATTTCCACTTTCACTTTTACATCTGAAAGTTACATGTGGCGTAAGTTTAGTTTGAAAAGTGAAAATGGAGATTTAGAGTAAAAAAGGACTTAAATATTGTTCTGTTTCTCACCCACACCTATCATGTCACTTCTGAAGATATGGATTTAACCACTGGAGTCGTACTGTATGGATTAATTGTTTGCTGCTTTTATGTGCTTTTTGGACCTTCAAAGTTCTGGCCATCATTCACTTGCATTGTATGGATCTACAGAGCTGAAATATTCTTCTAAAACTCTTTGTTTGTGTTCTGTTAAAGAAAGGAAGTCATACACACCTGTGATGGCATTAGGGTGAGTAAATGATGAGATAATTTTCATTTCTGGGTGAACTATCCCTTTAATGCAGTAGAGCAGCAGGCCTACTGATATACAGCTGTCATGGGGATAAAGACAGGAGATAACACGCCCAAAAACAGTAAAGATGAAACATGAGACCTTCCTCTGACCATAAATAAAACTGTATAATCACTTTCTTGAAAGTTCTAACTAAGTCCCTGACACTTCTCCTGGCCCTGCAAAGCCCTTACACAGAGTGTGTTTACATGCACAATCTTACATCGATTATGCTTAATACCCCACAACATTTAACATCATGTAAATGTCTTACACAGTAAAATGTGTACATTTTATAAATGGCTTAAAAATAAACCAATCAGTGCACTCGATTTTTGCCCATTACCTCGATTTCGGTCTGCAAGTCAACACCTTTGCCACTGCTCTTACTGCCATATCGAATGTTTAATCTGTGAACGTGGTTGTCTTTTTAGTTGTCAGATTTTTTAAATAAGCACTGTAAACATACTCATATATTCTGAACAAATTCGATACCAAACTCATGCTTGCTAGTCCATACAATTAGGAGCATTTAGCTGGAGACCGAAGAGAGGTTAAAAATTATAAATACAGGCACAATACTGTGTTCATCTAAAGGACGACAAACTCTGTAGCTAATCCATCATAAACTATTTGCTTAAGTGTAGAAAATAACAAAAATAAGAAATCTGCCCAACAAATGCTAAATAAACACTTGCCCATATACCCAATAATTCCAACAGAGCTGAAAGAATTAATTAACCAAGCTGTCAACCCAAAATCTCACAAACATGTAGGGACAAACCTGCTTGCATGCAAAAACACACCACCAAGCAATAATGGGGCACCAGCCCCTTGTGTGAAGTGGTAATGAGGAGCATATCAAGCTACTGTACTGCTGTTTTCTAATAAGTGTTTATCTTTGCATCCATCTATCTACAGTACCAGAACACATAGCTCAAAGTCACATATCTTTGCAGCATCTCCCCACAGCACTCGTTTAATTATCATCCTCACTTCATTTCCATGCCAAATAAAATATGGAGAGAGACATTTTTCACTTCAGTTGTACCTCTTTAAAGAGCCCTGAGCCAAAAATGGCCACTATAGTGCAGGCTGTAGATGACAGTAATTAATTAAAGCTGAATGTGGTATGATAATAGGCCTGACTGATATAATTAGGTTTGAGAGTTTCCCAAAGTATATTTCTGCCCACCTGGTTTATCTTTTATGTCTGTAATTAAAAAAGATTGTTTGAGTATGATTTTCTATGTTGCCTTTTGATTAGATCTGCAGCGTTCATCATGTTTTGTTTTTTTGTCACAATCTCTCCCACGGTAGCTGCAAATGTAATGCAAATTTGAAATGGTGGCTGTCTAATGGATTTGTTAACACAAGGTTTGTAGGTTTAATCCAAAGAAGGTTTGACCCAAAAAATGACTAAAATCACTGCTTTATGGTCACTGAGCATTAGAGAAGAGCAGGAAACTGCAGGTTTTTAATTAGCATACTGTAAGTACCTCTGGATAAAAGAGTGTCTGCTGAATGGCAATTTTTTTATTATTATTATTGTGCACAAGTATCATATCCATAGAAAGGAAATAAAGCACAGACTCATTAATGTTGTTTGCCAACCTGGTCTCATAGAATCAGGTTACTATAATTTTGCTAAATGAATTTTTACGTGGCTGGTTGTATTTCTTGCGGCAGTTTCCTGGTGAAATGAACACTAGAGGTGCCACAACATAAATTACTTTTATTCCCTTTCAAACAAATCACAAGTAAGACATCATATTATATTCATAAACACACGTTTCGCCCTGTTCCTCACACAATGCTATGTTATGACATCTAAACACTTTTACTATGGTGCATGACTTGTAATGCAATACATTTTAACATTTGCTTTACATAATCTAAATTCACTAGCTTGTTCAATCAGTCATATTGTGTAGTTGCTCAACTGATAGAATGTTGCACTTGCGAAATAAAGTACAAAATAATTTGCAAAATAATATTCAAACAACATAACTAGAGTTCAGCTCTCTGGTCCATGAACAAAACTACACATTCACACATGTAAACACTTGCTGTGTGCAATCATGGAGTGGCCATTATTTTTTTAAATGGAAACATACTCTTCTGCCAAACCATTAATAACAAAGAGAGATGCACTCCAACTTTAAGTCCTTATGGTGTGCAGTGGCCATAAACCGCAGGCTGTTTAAAAATTAATTAGAACACAGCCTATTACAAGACTGAAGACCTCTTCTATTATTAGGATCTATATTAATGGTGTTAAATATGAGCATGTTATATTTTTATAAAAATATTTGATATACATACTAAAATAAAAATATGCTTTGAATTTCCTTTGGCTATGGCTTGTATGCCATATTCCTGATAAAATGCAAACATAAGAGAGCCATTTTATCTGATACTGACAGGCTATTTGTCAAAATATCCCTTTTTACCCAAAAGACACTTTGGGTATATTCCATTCGTTCAGACAGTCACACAGGTCATATCTGTAGCTGTCTGCATATCACTGGCCCAGTTTCCCAAAAACAAAATGAGCAAAGGTTTCAGTGGTTCCCTAGTCTGCTATATTTGCTTGAGATGAGCACCAAGGGAAATTGCCTAAGATGTTCTTTGCTGTAAACATGAAAGTGAGACATAATTGTGGTCCGTATCTTCTGCCGTAAAACTGCATTTGATACAAATGTCCAAGCATGCCAGACTCTAACACTGGCTAGGTAATTTATACTTTCACTGCCAGCTATGTATTCTGGTGGCAGGCTTGACTAAGAAATCTCTTCAGTAGGTAGCTGGCTGGAATCCTTAAGCCTTATGAATGACTGGTGGCTATAAAGCAGGTCAACAGAAAAGATGACTTATTGGCAGCAGAGTGATTATAGTTTTGAAAATGAGTTTTCATTTAAAAAGTAAATTTCAGGGGGGCCTGGGTAGCTCAGCGAGTATTGACACTGACTACCACCCCTGGAGTAGCGAGTTCGAATCCAGGGCGTGCTGAGTGACTCAAGCCAGGTCTCCTAAGCAACCAAATTGGCCCGGTTGCTAGGGGGGGTAGAGTCACATGGGGTAACCTCCTCGTGGTCGCTATAATGTGTGGTTCTCGCTCTGGGTTGGGCGCGTGGTGAGTTGTGCGTGGATGCCGCGGAGAATAGCTTGGGCCTCTACACGCGCTACGTCTCCGTGGTAACGTGCTCAACAAGCCACGTAATAAAATGCACGGATTGACGGTCTCAGACGCGGGGGCAACTGAGATTCTTCCTCCACCACCCGGAATGAGGCTAGTCACTACGCCACCACGAGGACTTAGAGCACACTGGTAATTGGGCATTACAAATTTTATAAATGTATAAAAAAGTACATTTATTTACTATTTTAGTTCAGTTTTAACTGTCCATTAATTGTTTTTATTTTGTTTGTATCTTTGGAAAGTGACTAGTTTTATGGCAGTTTTGTTTCAATTTTGTTTCAGTATTAGTTTTAGTTTTCTTCCCTAATAAAACTACACTACATGTGCCTATAACTACACACACCAATATGCAATAACTACCAAAAATAATCTTATTTAAAAAATCCAACAACTTTAGAAACCTCCATTTAAATGAAATTAGAAATCATTGGACTATTCTTGCTTTTGACGTCAAAAAATAAACAGGTATGCGCAAAACACTCGCGCACATTGGATAAGTTGGTAAACATGCTAGTAAATGTGTTTGCATTAGGGATGTCATAAAATATTGATATATATCGATTATTGATTGGCATGTTATTTAATTTATATATTTATGAGGCGCTGATTTATTCAAATTAGCCGACATTTAAATTAGAAGCATAATTTGCATGCTTTCCAATTCACTTAGTTGGCCTCTGTTTAACTGTCTGGGGTAATAGCGTTGGAAGACTACAAGGGGGTGATATAACATTTACTGAAGCCAGTCACGGTCATGATCGCACACACACCCACAGGATGAGCTGAAGCGGTGCAGCAGATGGCAGTGCAAAGTTTTGAAGGTTTTTGTTCTTCAAGAATGAACAAACTGATGTTGATGAGTTTGCAGGTTAGTGTATGAAACTGGCACACACTGAACGATTAGAAATGGCGAAGTTTATTATGCAATTTCTCTGTATGTAGCCTTGAATAAGTCTTTCATTCAAGCTGTCAAAACACAAAATTACATACTTGTAACTGCAAATACATTGTCTAGGCCAGGGGTCCCCAAACTTTTTTCTGCAAGGGCCACATCATTTTTCCTTTCTTTAATGGGGGGCTAGGCTGCAGTGATTAACCGGTTTCGCGATTAACCGCGCTTTAAAACGTCACGGTTAATTAATCATAAAGGTTCCGCTAAACCGAGTGTTTCTGTTACACAGAACGGAACTGCTGCAGCTTGCGCAAAACGAAAACAAAGTTACACTAGCGGTGCACCATCTTAAAATGACGTGCTTATCAGAGGCACGGAGGCTGATTCAAAATCAAAACATTTACTTACTTATGCATATTAATTAATGTGAACTGTGGGCTTGCTTCTGGCTGGTGAGAAGTCCAGTGTCAGGTTCCATTCCTGTCACAGCCAGTCTCAAAGACTGATGCAAATGTTCATCAGTGAGTCTTGATCTCATCAGAGATTTTTCGCTCACAGATATACATGCTGCCAAAAAGTGTGGACATCTTCATTGCATGCCTTTTGATGTTTGGGTATGTCTCGTTTGGGAGGGCAGCATAGGATTCAATGAGACCATTGGGCTTAAATGCGTCTTTCAGAACATCACAGTTCTGTAACTCAGCCAACTCAAACTGATAAGAAGGCAAGGCTTCGTCAATGTCGGAAGCGAAGGGGTTCTGGAAAAGGCGGATTTCTTTAGCGTGGACATGTAGCTCACAGATCCGCACGTCAAACTCCGCCTTCAGCATTTCCAGTGCTTCCACAGACTTTTCAGCTGGGAATGGAACCACCGGTTTCTCAGCTGAGAGACTTTGGGTAACAGGGAGATGAGTGAAGTCTTGCTTTTGCACTTGTCCCACAAGCAGTGCTAGTTTCACCTCAAATGCTTTTATGTGGGAATACATGTCACATATTAGTTTCCCCTTGCCTTGGAGCTGCAAGTTGAGGCTGTTCAACATTTCTGTCACATCTGTTAAAAAGGCAAGGTCCCATTTCCATTCTGCGTCGATCAGTTCTGGGACAGTTTTGAAAGGCGTTGATTTCGGGTAGCAGCTCATAAAAATGCCTCAAAACTCTGCCTCGGCTTAACCATCGGACTTCAGTATGGTAAAGCACATCTCCGTGAGCAGACTCTAGCTCGGCGAGAAAGGCTTGGAACTGCCGGTGTTTAAGTCTGTTTGCTCTGATGAAGTTTATACATGACACCACCACCTTCATGACTGATTCCCACTTCAAAACTTTGCAGCAGAGTGCTTGCTGGTGAATCAGGCAGTGGACTTGTAACGGGGGGCTGAGACCTCTTTCCTCCATTTCTCTATTCATGCATCCTATAAGCCCCCTCGACGCGCCAACCATACTAGGATCCCCGTCGGTAGTGATGCTGGCCAGCTTAGACCAGTCCCAGCTCTCCCATCGTTTGGCACACTTTACCAAAAATATCCTCCCCTGTCGTAGTGCCTTTTAGACTTTGTAGGGCTGCCAGCTCCTCGGACACTTCAAAGTTTGAGCTAACACCGCAAAGCAAAATTAGCAGCAGTGCCGTGTCCTGCACGTCATTGCTCTAATGCAGTGCTAATGCAAAAAATTCAAATTCTTTCACTTTCTCCTGCAGCTGGGCATATACATTATCCCTTATTTCTTCAATTCATCTGGTGATTGTACTCACGGATAGACTCACCGCATTTAAGACGTCTTTTTTATCGGGGCACACCTCTTCCGCAACAGCATTCATACATTTCTTGACGAACTCACTGTCACTGAATGGCCTACCACTGGTTGCAATCAGTTTAGCTACCTGAAAGCTAGCTCGAACGGATGACTGGTTCAACTGGGTTTGGCATACAAACGTATTCTGCTGAGCTGATAGTACACTTTTTAGCTTCCACACTTTGTCTGCTCTCATTTGGCCTTGCAAGCTTGCATACTTTTCTCTATGGCGGGTTTCATAGTGTCGGCACAGATTGTATTCTTTGAACACAGACACTGTTTCTTGACAGATGAGACAAACAGCCACTTCTTTGCGCTGAACAAAAAAAATAATCACTTGTCCACTTTTGGTTAAATACCCTGCTTTCTGAATCAACTTTTCTCTTTCCAACCGTTTCGCCATTTTGTCGTCTCTTTGAATTTTCTCACTGGCTCGCGCGTCACCTGTTTGATCGCGATGGCACGTTATGTTGAACGTACCATTCTGTTGGTAGGTGAATTTTACAAATAATTTGGTTACATTAATAACTAAGGGAAATTTTAGTTTGAAAGCCAACCTTTATTATCAAATACAGACATGATATAAGTAAAACATATATTTAAAATTGCATTTTAAAATTACAAAATATGTCTCTGGCATTGTTCAGAGGGCCGATCCAAATGTGGGGGCGGGCCGCATTCGGCCCGCGGGCCGTAGTTTTGGGACCCCTGGTCTAGGCTATATGAAAGATACATGTTCACAATAGATCATCCAGTGATGGCTAGAGTAAATAACCTTTGTCATTTGATAATGATTTGGGTCCAGTTTAATGGAAAATTACAAGAGTTGCACTCCATGGCACTTTAGAATTTTGACACTGAACATGGCGATGTGTGTGTACCTTTGTAGAAAATAACTGTTTTGAATTTTAGAGCATTTTTTGCTGAAACCATTTATGACCTTTCCCGATAAAGGAAGTCTGTTTAAGGTGTTGTCGGCTTATTAAGCATTATCGGTGTAAAATTCTACATGTAAATGCTCTCACCGATTGAAAATACGAAAACTTAAAGCTGAAGTACGTAATTTCTGCGACACTAGCACCACTGAATGAAATTGTAAAAATAAACAATGTTTTCAACACCGCTTTCTGAATACGCCCCTCTTCTGCAGTTGTTCAAACATTCAGATAGTCCTGCCCTCAGCTCATGCCAGTGGTTGAGTAACATTGTTGGGGCGGATCTAAGGTGGTCGCTCTAAACATAGCGCCACAGGTAAATAGTATTTAAAGTTTTCAAGACAATTTACCTATAAATGGCTTACTTTTAGTTGTCTCTTCATATTAAGTGGGGATAGAATTGTAGTTTTCGTTCTAAATTTCAGTGCACATTTATAGTTTCAGTTAAGCTTTTGCACATTTGCAAAAAGTTAATGAAAAAAATCACTGCTTGTTTTGCCTTTGTAATAGTTTCTGTTAAAGATAGTAACCTTGAGTGGATAGCGACCTTTGTTTTTCACATTTTTGCCCCTTGTTGTCCCTTTATTGACCAGTGTTGTCACAGTTTGTGATCAACCAGAAGGATCATATCAACAAACCAGTGCATGACAATATGACAGATGTGGTCAATAACCTGCTGTGCCTTCATATTTAAAATGACAAAATATTTGTAAAACTAAAAGAACATAAAAGAAAGGTTAAAGTTACATGACAGACAAACAGAGCTGAGAAGAGGTGGACACACTCAGAGAGACAGACAGTGATTGAAAGGGCATCTGAGGTCAGCACTGAGCTGCTGACACTAGAGGAGATGTGACAGAAGAAATAAACGTCACCCTGTATCCATCCCTCTGCCTGATTAATTCAGATGTCCATATACTATTCTACTATATAGAACTCTTAAAAGAATCTCTCTTCTTATCCTCACTCATTATAAGTCATGTCCAACCTCCTTGTACCATGTGCCTTCTTCTCGAGCCCATATAGTTCTCTTTACTGCCTTAAACAAGTGAGGAATGTTTTTTCTTCCCTCTCCTATATATAAACTATTGCCCTCAAGCATCATAAGCAACAATTTTCACAGAAACAAGTTGAAAAGTGCTGAAAGCTCAGTGTGCACGTGCCAGAGACAGAAGAATGGCAGAGTAACAAGATATCATACTGACTTGGTGATGATTTTCACCTTGACTTATGGTGCAAGAACTGCTCATTCTCATTGTAATTGCTCTTTTTGTGGGCATTGGCAGAGGAAAGTTTCTGCAGAGCAGAGAAATAAATCCACATTTCTTGCTAGAAAAGACTAAGGTGGGAAATGTTAGGAGAAACAATATCCAAAAGGATATTATACACCAATCAGCCACAACATTAAAACCACCTGCCTAACATTGTGTAGGTCCCCCTCGTGCCACCAAAACAGCGCCAACCCACATCTCAGAATAGCATGGTGCCAAAAACAAAAAACATCCTGTGAGGGGCAGTTCTGTGGATGGAAATGCCTTGTTGATGAGAGAGGTCAACAGTGAATGGCCAGACTGGTTCAAACTGACAAAGTTTACGGTAACTCAGATAACCGCTCTGTACAGTTGTGAATTGAATTGAGAAAAATAGCATCTCAGAATGCTATTCAGAGATGCGGGTTGGCGCTGTTTTGGCGGCACGAGGGGGGCCTACACAATATTAGGCAGGTAGTTTTAATGTTGTGGCTGATTGTGTACATACAGTAGGGTTTAAAAGTCTAAGTCCACTTGTGAAAATGCTTCTATTTTGCATTTTTCTCATTTAATACATTTTATTTCCATTACAGCATAATAATTAGTGAAAAGTTGAATTGAAAAATGTCTATATTTCTTAGTATTTGGTAAGCCCTCTTTTGCTTTAATGATGGCATGCACTCGAGCTGGCATCAACTCCACAAAACTTGATGATCCATGTTATGCCAGGCCAAGCATGATTTGATACTTTAAAATAAGGTTATCTTTGTTAATATAGTAACAAAGTTAGCTAACTATTATTCATTGTTAGTTCATGTTAACTTAATATATTAATTTAAAAAATTTAATAATATGTCAAAATTCATTTTAAACAAGATCAATAAGTGATTAAAAACTATTGTCATTGTTATTCCATATTAACTAATGTAGTTAATTATCGTTAACAAATACAACCTTAAAGAAGTGTTACCAAATTCTGATTAGTTCTGGGTTTAAATTAGACTTTGCATCCCAGATTTTCAATACGATCTCAGACTTTTAAATCCCGCACTATACTGTCCAGTATATATTATGATAATATAATAAATCCTTGAAGGTAGCCAGGGAAGGCACAGTCACAGAACATCTATAAAAAAATATTCCTCTGTCTTAACAGAATTGTTAATAAGCATGTCAGATTCTCATTAACTACTATCCATATTTTAAATTGTCAGTGGATGTCATTGAGACAGACTAACCTGGGGGCATTAAAGGCCCCAGCCTTCGCTCAGAGCCAAAAAGAACAAAACAGCTGAGCAACGGCATACTGCTTACGAACATTCAGACACCGGCCACACCTCTGTGTGAGGCGTTTAGAGGAGCATTTACATAGGACGAAAAAGACTACTGTACATGTAAAACCTTAACTAATGTGACATTAAAATGTATTATCAATGACTTCATGCCTCATTCTATGAGTAAAATTCACACGAGATCAGTAAAATAAGCTGTTTTAACCACTCAATTATGATTTAAAGTAATATTTATTCCACAGATATTGTGTAATTTGTCATGTTTTCATTCTGCATTCATTGCGCTAATGCACTAACACGCTATACACGGCCATAATATGCACTGGTTACCCTCTATTATTGTATTTTATGATGACTGATACTACTGATTGATGCAAAGATGGGTGTGTAAAAGAGTGTTAATGGGCAGAATACAGACAAAAGAATGATGATAAGAGAGGCATACCTCACTTTTGGCAGATGTGTGAATGGCTTTCGGCTACAGATGGCACATGAGTGAAGCGACATATCAAACAACAGAGTGAATGGGAACTTCAGAGTATTTAAGTTGATTTTATTCCTTTTGTAGACTAATTTAACAAACAAAACAAAAAAAACGCATGACATGTTCTTCCAAAATGTCTCACTAATAACTCTGCATGCCCGTGTGTTCATATTGACTGATCTTAACTGAACACCGTGAACGGGAATTAGCTGCTGGCCTCATGGTAGGTGGAGCTCCAGGTCACCTACCGATGATGTAAACTAATGGCAGAAAGAAGGTGTTTAGAAGCCGGTACGAAGTATTCCTGAACGTTTGCACTAGCAAGCTGTTACAAACCACCAAAACGAATGTAAAAACACCTTTTTGGCCAGATTTTGTTCTAATTACATCACACTCGTGTATCCTTTGCTTTCGTATGAAGTATGCTGGGGCCTTTAGTCTCTTTTGTCTTATTTTACCCAAGAAACAAATAATATCCTTCATACAGTTGATAAAGTTGCTTTCGAAGCCTTCTCTGTGCCAAGAATCAGTAACAATAATATACATCATATCCTACTGGTAGTGGCTATACATTTATTATTCCTATGCAGGGGTAAGAAAGTCTTTTTCCAACCCTTAAGAACACAGCATGTGCTCGTGCACCATAACAGAACACACTGAGGTTGTTGTCAGCCCCAGAAAGGCTGACTGAGTTGCATATTGTGAAGAAAAAGGTCTCCACAGCCCATTGAACACCCTCTGCTGTAGTCTCTCCCTCTTTCTCTGTCTCTCTCACACACGGTAATGTTGCTCACCCTTGGGGCTTCACATGCTCTCCTTAATGGGTAAATTCATCAAAGTCAGTCCTGTCTCGCTGCACATCCAGGTTAATTGTGTCTGTTTACACATGCACACACTATCCCTTTCTCTCTTATTTCTCCTCCTAAAGCGGAGCAAACCTGAGAGGAGGCACGTGAAAAGACTATAAAAAACTACATCCACAACAACAGTGTGCAATAGAGCACAGCCAGACATCTCAGTGGGTCACAGCAAGAGAGAGAGAGAGAGAGAGAAATTGGGATTGGAAATATTTTCATGCCATCACTCTTGACTGGATGTTCATAATGACACACAAGAATGCCACCCACTGTGAACTCTTGCTCAAGCCCTGGGGACTCTGGGCACTTCTTCCATGTGCATAGAGAATATTGTGAGCCATCTGGTGCTCATTTCCAGTCCCTGTGTGGTAGTAAGCGACCAGACAGGAACAGCCAGCTATCAATATCAATCACAACAGCAGAACCAATGAAATCATCTCATTACAGGTCAGTGGGCCTCATTCTATCTGAGTTACATACCCTAAATTGATGCAATGAGTTGTACTCTTTACTTTTATCTTCTTTATGTGCGAGGCTTTGGAAATTGTACTGCTATATTTCATTGCATTCTTTCATTCTTTTTTCTAATTTCTCTGACCCTATCTTTCCTTCTATTTTTTTTCTTTCTACATCTTTCTCTCTGAAATATTTATCATAAAATAAACACCTCGACTATTGCTAGTGTACTGACATATGTTTCATTGATGACCTCACTCCAAGCCTTCCACGTTCAAAACTAGAATTTTTCCTCTGTGTCAAACCACGCCCACATCTTAAGTGCCCCAATGGTGATAACAGGAAGTGCTCAGATTCATTGATGGTGCACATTAAAGCATTGTAAATCATGAAAATGGCTTTAAAGCTGTGGACACTTCCCCTTTTATCATAATCACTGGAGTCCAAACGTGTTTTGTTAACATTCATCAACATATTAACTGAAATATTAACAGTGCTGCTACAGATTTATGAAGCAATATGGGGAAAACTGCATTATACATGCCAGCACAATGTCTTTACAGCAATTTGGCAATGACTTCAACGCTCACTGCAATTGGGTTCAATATCTTTGTGCCAGCTTGAGCCGATTACCTCCACTCAGATAGAGGCAAATCATTTGGCATCAAATATGCTTCACTTGGTTTTCCATAAAATACTTTGATTGGTTGTGGGAGACCCCAGGCTAACTGGGCAAGCAGAAAGAAGGCAAATGGCAAAATAAGCACAGTTTCAGCTGAAAACTCTGGTGAAATGGAAAAAAATGGGTTATCATCAAGTTATCATGGGTCTGTGGCTTGATAGAGACGTTGAGGATTGCAACCGCATCTTGTGCTCTTACTGGAATGAAATTCATCACTCTCCAACAGTTACTGTATCTTCTCGGAGATACGAATTCATCTTAAAGGCTACATATAACAGAATACAGCAAACCGACATGGCAAATGCGTTTCTTTATCTCACTTTTTCTTCATTTACTCAGTTTTCAAAATCTGTATGTGTTTTATTAATAATATATGAAACTGTTTATGGCTTTAAATGTAGGAGCAGAGGTTTACATTTGAAGCCATGGTTGGGCTATTAAATGCACAACCCTCAATGCTTTGCATCATAGTAACTGTAACACTTCACACTTATCTATGTTTTCTAGCAGACACTTTTACACATACAGTCCAATAATAGGCAACTTTCTACAACCAATAAAAAATGTAACTTTTCCGTCAAGAATATTGAGTCACATCTCTTTATTCACAGTGACAACAAGGGTCAAGGAGGGAACAAAATATTCTATATACAAAGAAGCTGAAAAAAGTCAAATATCAAGGGATAACACAGAAACAAACTTATTCAAATTCAAATCTAGTACTTAGCAATATTTGTGCCTCTTAATGTGTCTGCCCTGCTCTCACTGAATACAAACTCAGTAAAAAAAGAAACGTCCTCTCATTTTCAACTGCTTTTATTTTCAGCAAACTTAACATGTGTAAATATTTGTATGAACATAAAAGGATTCAACAACTAAGACATAAACTGAACAAGTTTCACAGACATGTGACTAACAGATATGGAATAATGTGTCCCTGAACAAGGGGGGGGGGGTCAAAATCAAAAGTAACGGTCAGTATCTGGTGTGGCCACCAGCTGCATTAAGTACTGCAGTGCATATCATCCTCATGGACTGCTCCAGATTTGCCAGTTCTTGCTGAGATGTTACCCCTTTCTTCCACCAAGGCACTTGTAAGTTCCTGGACATTTCTGGGGGGAATGGCCCTAGCCCTCACCCTCCGATCCAACAGGTCCCAGACATGCTCAATGGGATTGAGATCCAGGCTCTTCGCTGGCCCTGGCAGAACACTGACCTACCTGTCTTGCAGGAAATCATGCACAGAACGAGCAGTATGGCTGGTGGCATTGCTATGCTGGAGGGTCATGTCAGGATGAGCCTGCAGGAGGGGTACCACATGAGGGAGGAGGATGTCATCCCTGTAACGCACAGCATTGAGATTGCCTGCAATGATGACAAGCTCAGTCCGATGATGCTGTGGCACACCACCCCAGACCATGATGTACCCTCCACCTCCAAATTGATCCTGCTCCAGAGTACAGGCCTCGATGTAACGCTCATTCTTTGACAATAAACGCGAGTCTGACCATCAGCCCTGGTGAGACAAAACTGTGACTCGTCAGTGAAGAGCACTTTTTACCAGTCCTGTCTGGTCCAGCGAAGGTGGGTTTGTGCCCATAGGTGACGTTGTTGCCAGTGATGTCTGTTAAGGACCTGCCTTACAACAGGCCTATAAGCCCTCAGTCCAGCCTCTCTCAGCCTATTGCGGACAGTCTGAGCACCGATGGAGGGATTGTGCATTCCTGGTGTAGCTCGGGCAGTTGTTGTTGCCATCCTGTACCTGTCCCACAGGTGTGATATTCGGATGTACCGATCTGGTTCAGGTGTTGTTACACGTGGTCTGCCACTGCGAGGACAATCAGCTGTCCTTCCTGTCTCCCTGTAGCACTGTCTTAGGCGTCTTACAGTATGGACATTGCGATTTATCGCCCTGGCCACATCTGCAGTCCTCTTGCCTCCATGCAGCATGCCTAAGGCACGTTCACACAGATGAGCAGGGACCCTGGGCATCTTTCTTTTGGTGTTTTTCAGAGTCAGTAGAAAGGTCTCTTTAGTGTCCTAAGTTTTTATAACTGTGACCTTAATTGCCTACTGTCTGTAAGCTGTTAGTGTCTTAACGACCATTCCACAGGTGCATGTTCATTAATTGTTTATGGTTCATTGAACAAGCATGGAAAACATTGTTTAAACTTTTACAATAAAGATCTGTAAAGTTATTTGGATTTTTACAAATTATCTTTAAAATACAGTGTACTGAAAAAGGGACGTTTCTTTTTTTGCAGAGTTAATATATATTTGCTGACCAAATTTGTTTTGCTTCAAACATTAACTTGCTGACAAGAAGGAATACTTTAAAAATTACAACCAAATCATACAGGAATTCTGTGAAAATGAATGTAATGTTCCCAGTGCTGGGTAGTAATGGATTACATGTAATGTGGATTACATAATCAAATTACAAAAATTTAAATGCGCTTTGATCAACATTATATCAAAATGGTACACTCTTGTCCTACTCAAATGTATGAGACATCAAATAAACAAGAATTAGGTCAAAGGTAATCAGACAGTAATCCAAAAAGAATCAGATTAGATTCGATTACCTTAAAAAAGTAATCAAAACTTTTACGTTACTGACAACAATTTTGGTCATGTAATTTGTAATCAGTACCAGATTACAATTTAGAAGTAATCTAGCCAGAACTGAATGTTCCAGGGTTCCCAGTCAACCAAAATATCTCCTATATGGTCAAGCACACATACACTACTCATATACTATAGCTTTAAAAGCAATACGGCACTACCTTCCTGTAAACGATCATGTTGGGAGAATCCTCATCTGGGTCGGCAATGCCCACTGCCCCTTGTTCCTGAGAGGCCTGAGCCATGCTTGGTATCTCTGCCTCACTTTCTTTCTGTCTCTGTGGGGAAGGGACAGAACAGAAAAGAGATCAGTCATACAGAACAGCGTGCCACCCAGACAATTAATTAAATATCTCAGTTGTTTGATCCTTGTGATTGGCAACAGATTAAAATTTCATAAACTAAAGCAAAAGAATGGGCAGTTAGCACACAGAAGGCAGTAAATACCCTACAGAACACCTGTTAGAGGGGTCAAATGAGAGAAAACATGGAGTAATCCTTCTTTTAAACCCTGATTTGATAATTACAGTGTTAAATAGTTTTGAAGTTCCATATTGTGTAGCATTTGTCGCTTATTTTCACGTGCTACATTCACTCCCATTCAAACGCATCTGAATGCAGAAGACCTGAAACGCAAGATCATGCGAAAGGAATTTTACATTCCACTGTGCACCATCGTTCAAGTTTGGTGAACTCTCCTGCTAATTCATATGATGAAACGTCATGTGACCAATAGAAGATAGAAACGTCACTCACTGACCTCTTGACTAAATACAGTGAATACATATTTTAAAAGCTGTATGTTTTTTTATTGTTGCAGGAAAGTAAGCAGATGGCATGTTAATACATTTATAATACTGTATAATATTATCTGTTATTTGTTATTTTTTTTCTAACAGAAGTCGCGTGACATCATCCTGTCCATAGCGATTTCCAAAATCATTTTGTGTGGTCAAAATATAGTGTAACAGCGGCTTTACAGTGGTTTTTCGTTCCTTTGGGGAGCTTGACAACCCCTATCCATACTATTCATTATCACTACATATACTTCAGGAATTCCATTAAGAAAAAAATCTATTTTTACATTTCCATGACTTTCCATAATAGGAAAAAGAAAAAAAAAAAACAGAATTTCAGTATTCAGAAGAAATAAAGATGCCAAATTTATTGTGCAGCTGTATTTAGACCATCACATCTGTGGTAACTAGATATTTTATTTAATTAATGCCAGGTTAATATAATACAAAGTATGTTATTTATTTATTAATTTATTGCAAAATATTCCGATATGTACAAATATAAAGTAGTTTAAGGGTGAAGTGAGACCGACTCGATTACATCATTTACAGTGCGTCATGGGAGCGTGCGGTCGCTACAATGCACATTTCACGGTTTTCGTTGTCCGCGGTTCTCTGATTGGTGGATCTTTCTCCGCTGTACCATGGGTAATGTAGTTGTTTACCATGAATTCTGCTATTAAACATGATTTTTAAACAATGAAGTTGAGATGAGAAGGTGCGGATGGATGGCTTCAACATAAGCATATACCAATGATGAACAACCTCGTAGCTCACGGTGGGTCTGTCTTTAAAGTTTCATAAGTTATCGTTGAAAATCAATTCGTCTATGGGATAAATGAATGGGATTTTTACTTCTGGAACCAGACTGTCGTGCTCTATTGAGCAGGTATGTTGCCATAAGTCTCATTTGAGATGAGCAAGTTCCACGTAGAACTGATCACCGGTGATCACTGGGAGGTGCATGCCGGTTAGAAATCTGTCCGACTTGCTGTGATGCCATGACGACGTGTGTCGTGATGTGAGAAGAGAGAACTGTCCGACTTGACAGCACTTATTTCAGTCCTCCCATGACTGCACCAGCCTGCTCTTGTCTACTTTCAAGGCGAGGCGTTTCACATCTCAAACAAGCCTAATCACACATCATTCTCCATGAGCGAGGAAATAGGCTTGCGCTTCTTTATGAACGTCAACCAATACTGGTAATAAGCAGACTTTAAAAATGTTTTCGAGACTGCAACTTAAAGGGATAGTTCACCAAAAAATGAAAATTCTCTCATAATTTACTCATCCTCATGCCATCTCAGATATGCAGGACTTTCTTTCTTCTGGTGAACACAAACAAAGATTTTTAGAAGAATATCTCAGCTAGGGTTGCATTGTAGGTTCATATAATGCAAGTGAATGGTGACCAGAACTTTGAAGGTCCAAAAATCACATAAAGGCCACATAAAAGCAATCCATATGACTCCAGTGGTTAAACCTATATCTTCAGAAGTGATATGATAGGTGGGAGAATGCTAATCACCAAAAACAAAAAAGAAGAATATGAAAGTGAAAATGGAGATTGATAGTAAATAAAAGGACTTAAATATTGATCCGTTTCTCACCCACACCTATCAAATCGCTTCTGAACATATAGATTTAACCACTGGAGTCATATGGATTACTTTTATGCTGCCTTTATGTTTATTTTGGAGCGTCAAAATCTTGGTCACCATTCACTTGCATTGTATGGACCTACAAAGCTAAAATATTCTTCTAGAAATCTTTGTGTTCTGCAGAATAAAGAAAGACACATCTGGGATGTCATGAGGGTGAGTAAATGAGGAATTTTCATTTTTAGGTGAACTATTCCTTTAAGAGTATGTTAACTGGAACAACAAACACGGAGAGAAAGAGACAGAGAGAGAATCCCTGGATGGCTCTCATGCAGCTGTTGTCTGCACTCGGTCTCTTCGAACCATATGTGGATTTATTTTCAGGTACATTGAATTGTCTATGCACTTCCACGATACCCACACGAGGAGCGTGCACATAACAGCTGTTAGAGATCAACACCAAATTAATAGCGAATCTAAAGGTAGAAATGCTATTAATTTGCGCGTGGGCATGATGTCGGTCCGCCGCACTGCACTACAAAGATGTGCAGTTATTTAAAAAAGACAAACAACTGCTTTCAGAACGCCATCCACACAGGAACACCTGTCCCAATTCACACAGCACTGCAAAGAGCGATGTCAAATATAGAGGAAGAAAACACTGTCACTGGAATGACACGCGCCAGCCTGAATATGCGCTCGCGCTCACTCACGCGCGCACACGCACGCAAAGCAGGGAGCGAAAGAGAAGGAGCGCGAGGCGCCACAGCTCAAGGAACGACAGGATTATTCACTTTAAACTTACCAGCACTTCGGGAGCCACTTCAATCCAGTGCTGTACGTGAAAACAGACCATTCAGTTTTAACGGACATTGATACAAGTTTACAGTGACTAGAAAGCACACATCCACACATAAACACACTTGTTTTCTCTCACACTCGACACAACTGTAAGAACGCATTACCTTAGTAACAAAGTACCGCCTCGTCCACTCCTGGGAGCTCGATTTCACCTCCCTAGCACAGGTTCATGATATAAATGGCTTGGAAAGAGACGGTGAGTATGCTGACTAGGTGGTGGTGGGGAGAGGAAGAAGCTTAAACTCTGTAAAGGATAAGATGTGCAGCGGTGGCAAAGGCAGTGGGATAGAAGAACTGCTCCAGCCTCCTTCCACTGTGTTTCTCTCTCTCTCTCCTCTAACTGAATCCCAGCGTGGGTGGTCGCTGCGTGGAGTGGAGTGCTCAGGTACAGTCTGAGGATCTTGGCATGTGTGCAACTGAGTGTGAGAGTGTATCGAAGGGAGGGTGGATAAAAGAGGGTGGGGGTATGGGGGTGGAGTGTGTCCCTCTGTGTAGTTTCTGGCAAGCAATTTTGAAACGTATTTATTAGTAAGCTAGAATGGTAGATGAAAAAGAGAGAACATGCTTTTGCAAGAATACATTAGCGAAAGTGATGCTGACGCATTTTGAGATTACAAAAATCCAGTTGAGATTAGGTAATCACTAATCTCCACATTTCTCTGATAATGACATCTTGCAGAATTACAGCTGCATTACAATAGAAAAACATGAGTGTCAGCTTTAATGTTTAAGCATAAATTAAAATGAAATCAGCAGGGATGCACCGATTATGTTTTGTTTTGGCTGATACAGATACCAATTAAAAAAAAAAAAAACAGAACAATAAACAGTTGTGCTCAAAAGTTGCATACCCTTGGAGAATTGGTAATATATGTACCATTTTTAAAGAAAACATGAGTGAGCAGGCAAAACACATTTATATTATAAATGTATTATTTGTAGGTTATAACAGAATGGCACAATCATAAAACAAAACATGGCAACAAAGAAAAAATTAAATGACCCCTGTTCAAAAGTCTGCATACCCTTAGTTCTTAATACTGTGTATTGCCCCCTTTAGCATCAATGACAGCGTGCAGTCTTTTGTAATAGTTGTCTATGAGGCCCCAGATTCTTGCAGGTGGTATATCTGCCCATTCTTCTTGGCAAAATGCCTCCAGGTCATGCAAAGTCTTTGGTCGTCTTGCATGAACCACACGTTTGAGATCTCCCCAGAGTGGCTCGATGATATTAAGATCAGGAGACTGTGATGGCCACTCCAGAACCTTCACCTTTTTCTGCTGAAACCACTGGAGGGTCAACTTGGCCTTGTGCTTAGGGTCATTGTCATGCTGGAAAGTCCAAGAGCGTCCCATGCGCAGCTTTTGTGCAGAAGAATGCAAATTGTCTGCCAGTATTTTCTGATAACATGCTGCATTCATCTTGCCATAAATTTTCACAAGATTCCCCGTGCTTTTAGAGCTAATACACCCCCAAAACTTCAGTGAGCCACCACCATGCTTCACAGTGGGGATGGTATTCTTTTCACTATAGGTCTTGTTGACGCCTCTCCAAACTTAGCGCTTATGGTTGTGACCATAAAGCTCTATTTGGGTCTCATCACTTCAAATTACAGTGTGCCAGAAGCTGTGAGGCGTGTCAAGGGGCTTTTTTGTGGCATTGGCGCAGTAAAGGCTTCTTTCTGGCAACTCGACCATGCAGCTCATTTTTGTTCAAGTATCGTCATATTGTGCTCCCTGAAACAACCACACCATCTTTTTCCAGAGCAGCCTGTATTTCTCCTGAGGTTACCTGTGGGTTTTTCTTTGTATCCCGAACAATTCTTCTGGCAGTTGTGGCTGAAATCTTTCTTGGTCTGCCTGACCTTGGTTTGGTATCAAGAGATCCCCGAATTTTCCACTTCTTAATAAGTGATTGAACAGTACTGACTGGCATTTTCAAGGCTTTGGATATCTTTTTATATCCTTTTCCATCTTTATAAAGTTCCATTACCTTGATATGCAGGTCTTTTGACAGTTCTTTTCTGCTCCCCATGGCTCAGTATCTAGCCTGCTCAGTGCATCCACGTGAGAGCTAACAAGCTCATTGACTATTTATACACCGACACTAATTGCTATTTTAAAAGCCACAGGTGTGGGAAATTAACCTTTAATTGCCATTTAAACCTGTGTGTGTCACCTTGTGTGTCTGTAACAAGGCCAAACATTCAAGGGTATGTAAACTTTTGATCAGGGCCATTTGGGTGATTTCTGTTATCATTATGATTTAAAAAGGAGCCAAACAACCATGTGATAATAAATGGCTTCATATGATCACTATCCTTAAATAAAAGACATGCATGATCAGTCATATTTTCAATATCAATGCCAAAATTTCACAATTTCTGCCAGTGTATGCAAACTTTTGAGCACAACTGTATATATATATATATATATATATATATTTAATCCCCTTTTCTCCCCAATTTGGAATGCCCAATTCCCACTACTTAGTAGATCCTTGCGGTGGCGCGGTTACTCACCTCAATCCGGGTGGTGGAGGACAAGTCTCAGTTGCCTCCGCTTCTGAGACCGTCAATCCGCGCATCTTATCACGTGGCTCATTGTGCATGACACCGCGGAGACTCACAGCATGTGGAGACTCATGCTACTCTCCATGTTCCACGCACAACTTACCACATGCCCCATTGAGAGTGAGAACCACTAATCGCGACCACGAGGAGGTTACCCCATGTGACTCAACCCTCCCTAGCAACCAGGCCAATTTGGTTGCTTAGGAGACATGGCTGGATTCACTCAGCACACCCTGGATTTGAACTCACAACTCCAGGGGTGGTAGTCAGCATCAATACTCGCTGAGCTACCCAGGCCTCCTCATAAAACAATATTTTAACACTGTCATCAGAACACTGTTTTACTTTGTAATTATGCTTTAAAATTTACAAAAACTTTTTTCTAACAATTCTAACAGTTCTAACAATTAATAATTTTCATTGAACATTGGATCTGTTGAACACATGAGAGGACAACATTTTTAAGAGAATGAAAGATAAATAGAAAATAAAAAGGTAAAGAGAAAAAATAACTAAATATGAAATCATGATGATTGATATGAAAAAAGGTTATTTCATCTTTATTACATCTGTTTTTGCAGTTCAAAACAACAGAACTCACATTTTACATGTATGTACTGTATATGATAGAACATGAAAAATTCATATTATGCATATATTGGGCAATTCCATGAAAATGTCAACCATATCATGGAAAAATTAAAAAGTTTAAACCAAAGGAACAACCCCCCCTTTTAAATTCAGTATTATAGTGGTATAATGTGCAATGGATAATGGATTATGCCATCTAGACTGCTAGAGGGCGCCGCTTGCTCACACAGCGCTGACTGAAGCACTAAATGCAGACTTTAAAATGCAGCCTTTTAAGGTTTAGTAATCGCACAAGGCCATATTGAAATTTAAATCTTAATTCATTCAATCATGCAGCATTAATGGATATCATACCGATGTCTCAGAAGTCAAAGTCTGAGAAGGTTTCAAAGTGTTTTGAATGTATATGTAAGTACCATTTTCACAACTGTCACGTCCGTTTAAGACTGCATTAACAAAAGAATCAAAATTAAATATAGCGTGTTCTTAGAAGTGCCAACCCTTTTATATATTGTGGCTATTATAATATTGGATTGTGCATTTAAATTCACAAAGTTTTTACAATGTGTGTTACTGATTAATTATAAATAAACCATCATTTTTTCATATCGACGCTTTCATGCTTATAACCGATGGTTTCAATTTGGTAGTCAATATCGGCAACTGATACATTGGTGCATCCCTAGAAATCAACTAAACTGCTGAATTCAGTCAGAAAGGACAGTTTTAAAGGAAAGTATAGAAATAAGAGGAAGATTAAAAAAATCAAGTAAACAGCAGAGCCACACATAGTTGGTGTACTGACATAAACATTTATGTTGCTAACAAGTTGCCAAATAAGGACTACAACTACCAGCATGTGAGTGTATGTGCCTTACTAAGTGGAAAACTGAAAAGTTGTAGTTCATTTCTAGCAACTTGTTAGCAACAAACTAAAAAAAAACAAAAACAAAAAAAACACGACGGCTTCAAAGTTCACGTTTGGGGTATGATTGTGTGAAATTTATGTTGTAGAAAAAAAACGTCCAAAATCTTCAAGTAATGTTTACCACAGACCTTATTTTAATCATAGATCCAAAACTGCCATTTCAAAAACCCATCTCTTCCAGGGTTTTGTACTACAACCTGAACAGTTCTATTGTAAAGTATTTATAAATCATAATAGTTCTCACTTGGTGATGCCTTTCATTTTCGTTGTTATTTAAGAAAATCATTGTATGACAGGATCTTTTTTTTAATTTTATTTATTGTCAGCAAAGCAAACTACTCACTTTTCAGCTAAAATCACCTTTTCTGAAGCTTATTTGACCAAATTGTTTGGTAACATCTTATATACAGTATATTCACGTTATTAAAATCACTTGAAATGGTTATTTTAAGTTAAACAAAATGCAACAAAAGCTTTAAATACAACAAACAAATCAACTGAAAATATTCATCTGGAAGACCTGCAATGAAACAATGACATTTTCACTTCCCACAAGTTTGCATCCCTGATTGTAATACAGTAAAATCATGACTGTGTTACAGTAATAAGAATTCCCGATAAAACAATGGAAATTGTAAAAGTTGAAGTGGCAACACTTTACAGTAAGGTTCCATTTGTAAATGGAACAATATATGATTTACAGCATTTATCAATCTTTTTTATGTTAATTTAATGTTTAATGATAAGTTAATAAAAACACAATACTTCATTATTAGTTCATAGTGCATGTTATTGCAACTA
Source organism: Myxocyprinus asiaticus (assembly GCF_019703515.2). Lineage (NCBI taxonomy): Eukaryota > Metazoa > Chordata > Actinopteri > Cypriniformes > Catostomidae > Myxocyprinus > Myxocyprinus asiaticus. The sequence continues at coordinate 28,574,463 of NC_059362.1, forward strand.
ATGTTAACAAACACAGCTTTTGATTTTAAAAATATATTAGTAAATGTTGAAATTAACATTAACCAAGATTAATAAATGCTGTCAAAGTATTGTTCATTGTTAGTTTGTGTTAACCAATGTTCTTAACCAATGTTAACAAATGGAACCATATTGTAAAGTGCTACCGTTAAAGTAAAACGTCAGGACATGTTACAGTAATGAAAATTGGGGGGTAAAATGTGCATAAGTGTCCTGATGAAATAATGTCACCATGCAAAACATGGACCTAAATGTAGGCTTCAATTCCTTTATGCAAAATATAATATAATTTCTGTTTTATTTTTTGTATTGATTTGGAGTTAAATATGACAAGGACATTATTTTGAACGGTTTCATGAGAATCAACCAAATAATAACAGTATGTCACACATCTGGACCACAGAGACTTGATCGAGAACACAGTTTGTCTTCCCTCTTGATGGCCTGTTCTTGAGGAAGCCTGCAGGTCCACTCTTACAATCTGCTTCTTCATTTGTTGGCAGCATCCCCTCTTCTATCCCATGTTTTGTATATGCACACGTTCACTCACCCAACCCCCGTGCTCCATTCCCAGTGGATCTTAATTGGATGCGAGTGGCCTTCTGGCACCACTGAGTTGATTCATACCCACAGGGTATCCTGATGGAGTTGAGGGAGTTGGTCATACTTTTTTTTTGTAAGATTTTCCTCAAATTCTTATTAAAGATGATGCAATAAGAAGTGATTTACAGAAAGAGCGAGAATAGCAAGCTATGGTAGAACATCTGTACATCACCATGAGCAAGGCTAAGACTAATGCACCTCATAACAACTCAGTAATTGAGCTCAGTTACATAAGATCATGGCTGTAACTGTACAGTATATAGCAAGGAATAGTGAGCACTGCACACAATATACTAAATGGAGAGGCCTTTGCTAAAAATAAATAAAAATCAACAATTTCTAGTTGGCATATTTCTAGAGACAGCCTTTGATATCAACTCTTGACCAAATAGCAAGTACTCTACTGAGAAGAGAACAGCCAAGAGAGAACCATTTATCAGTGCCAGAAATGATCCTATATCACATACTCTTACCAGCCCCTTCCTAAGCCCTAGGTGTTTACATAGCTCTTACCCTATTTTTGGGGCTCTTTATCCTGCATTGTTTCAAACAGCTGTACCTAGACAGAAGTATACAATTAGGTCCTGCTTGGGCTAAAATAATAGGTAATTTTTAAGCTATAATACTGGAAACTTGGCCCTTGCTGTGATTCAGAACATGGAGACTCCAAAAAGGCATTTGCACAAATTTAAATGGTTGCTTCCTTGAAATCAATATCATCATCAGGAGCCATTAGGGAGGAGTAATTGCTCATCATGTCTGAATCACAAATGTATTCAGCAAAACAACTCACTTAAAGAGGCATGTATACACATATACACAGTCATAATGGACATCAGCACATAGCAGACATCAGCACAAATTGACAGTATCTGGAACCCACCCACTCCAGGCTTGATTAATTATTCAGACTAGTGAGAGATACAAGAAATGTACAGGTGTTTCCCTATCTCCAGTAGCCTAATTGTATTGCACACACAATCATCTCACAAAATAATCTTTTCCCCATTTCATACAGACAATAAATGATCCTCTGTTGAACTGCAGAATGCATATCTGGTGTAAATGTGTTTTCCCTTTGCTTGCATTAAACTGGAGAAATTCCAGTCATGAAAGTAATGTGCCAGTGTGCATTAGCTAATATATTGCAAGAGTGCCATTACATTTACAGTGCATTTATGTTTTTAATTTACCAAAGAGGCCTGCAGGAAAGGGAACATGTTGTGTAAAAGTGGCAATTAGAAGAGCAGGTAGTGAGAAGTTCTAAGGTTCGGCTTCAAGTGCCACAAGTAATAAAGAACAGTGTAGTATAAGGTTCAAATCAAGCAATTCTGAAATCAGGTATAGTACAAATGCAAATATAACTGTATATTATACCGCTGATTACAACAAAACTCATGTGTATCTCTAACTGCACATTGTCCTATGAACAACCAGTTAGTAACTGCACTGCCTGATTGTAGTCTCACAACATTAAATAAACACAGTAACAGTTCCAGAGACAGTTTAGACTGGTTTATGTGGCCAAATGTTGTACTTCATGCTTGTGAGACTTCAACAGTTATTTCATTTCGAGTTGACAATCATAACTTGCGCATCAGTATATCACTATAAAGAACCAGCTCAGAGTCAGAGTTTTTTCGGGAATCGGACAACACTGGGCATGCAGTGTGTTTCGCGCTGCAGATTCAAAAGAGCCGGCTCATCAGAGTCATTCGTTTGTGAATCAGAATACATTGGAAGCGTGCGTTTTACACTGTAGATTAAGTAGGGGGCAGCACTACCACTGAAATGCAATGCAGGAAGCACTGTCAGAGGACTGTATGGTGTTCGGTCCCCCATCTGCAGAAATCAAATGGTTCCGGTATTTAAAAAAAAATAAATAAATTACTGGTTCTGAACAAGAACCCGTTCTCGGTTCCCAAGCCTACAAATAAGCAGGGTAAGTATTGGGGGCTCCAAGAAGGATTTAGCTTAGGGCCCTTATATGCTCAGAAACGGCCCCGCTTTTAGTGTTATTGATTTAGGTTGCTTACGCAAAATGCTAAGAAACAGGTTCTGGTCCGGTGGGAACCAGAAAGTAATTGCTTTCTTATAAACAACAGTGAGCATGATTGGAAGGTTGCATCTTAACAACAAAATAACGCTTTTACACCTCTTATGTCTAGGTTTAAGCTCAAAGTAAATTTCTGTTGGACATAAATTTAATCATCAGCAGAGTTCTCGAACAGCGTAAGCGTGTGAGATGATTTTTTTTTTTAACACGTGTCCTTTGCAGAGGTGGGTAGTAATTCGCTACATGTACTCCGTTACATTTACTTGAGTAACTTTTTTAGAAAAAGTTTTACTTTTATGAGTATATTTAAAGGTGGGTACTTTTCACTCTTACTTTTACTTTGTTAGTTACTGTCCTTACATTACTGGTTTTAATTTAATAAGTGTAAATAAATGCGTAATTTATTGAGAGATTTTTGAAAGGGATTTTTACGACAGCAGAACTTTACAGCTGCGCTTGGTCACTGGAGTGGGGTCCACCACTGCAGCAGCAGTATGCGCGCCAAATAAACACTTTGCTCCACACCATGAAAAATAGTCATATAGTGTCTTCGTTTTACACCAAGACAAGCATATATTTCAAGATTAAAATTGCAGTGCGGTAAATTTTGGCAATTATGATCACATGGGCTTTTCTGAGTCATTGTCATTTTCATTGTGATTCTGTAACTATGGGCTCTTATGACCTTAGGTTTTAAGTATACATTTTTATATCAGTGTTGCAATATATCAGTTCCTAAATCCATGTAAACATCTGCATTAAGTGTAAATGTCTTATGCTTTGCGGATCGCGTGCTTGACTTCTGCAGCACGAGCTGACAGTATGTCGCCTGCACAACATTCCTGCATTTTTCTTATGGACAACATAAAACAAGCTCTGAATTTAAATAAGCCTAATACACTTTCAAGCACAGAGATAATGTGTAGTTTACCCATAGTGTACAGAAATTATTTCGACAATGAAAATACTGTAACTACAGTGATGTAAAAATCCATACAGGACTTTAAAAAGCAACAGGACTTTTCAATAAAATTGACATTTTCTGTTGACTGTTTGACATTTTTTAAAGCTAAAAAATACAACTCTCACTTTTGGTACATTTGGTACACATTGGAGTTCACACGTGAAATTTGAATTTCAATAAGCACAGACGGATTTCAACAACAAAACTTTCGACCTACTCTTATTGAATTCATAGTATGACCAGTTCTCTAGCTCTTACTGGCCTTGTTCTTCTCTGTGATTAAAGCTAATAATACTGCCCAGTCTGCTGGCACCTGCTCGGGATTTGGACAGAATTTGCAACAGCTAGCACTCTTGGGAAGAGCTCTAAGCCCTTTGCTCCCACTACTTGTTATACAACATATTTAATTCAAGAGTACTAAAATTCCCAATTGCATTGTTCAACCAAAGTTCCAGAGCAGAGGACATTCCACTTCAGTTTGGCTCTATGCACTCAAGTCTTCTACATATCCTTGTTCAATATTCTGAGGCGGATAATAACACCATTGACATTTGCTCACTTAAAAGGCCACTGGTATATCAGCAAATTTTCTTCCACTAAATCCAGCAAGGTTATGTGACTTCATTATAGCTTGGGCAGTAAATGCTGCTCAGACAACTGGCCAGAATTGGTGGCTGCTGGTAAGAGATGCCCTTTACATTGTTTGCCAAGTTGGATCAATATTAGCATTTCCACAAAGAGAAGATATTTTTCAGGGATACCAGTGGAAGTTACCGCCACACTGACATTAGATGGGAGCTGGCAGCACATGGCCTTGGGAGGGTTAACATCACAATCAGTGGCAGATCAGCAAGAGGACGCGAGGAGCCCTTGGCAATCCAGCCCTGCTCTTCAACAGGCTTTGCTGATTACTTAACTGCAAGGTGCAATTATCCTCGCCGTATACCGTGACAAAAATCAGCCTCTCCAACAAAAGCACAACACTGATGGACAAGGAAAGACAAAAACATAAAACAAGGGCATAGATCACAGCAGTAATAGACATGAGAAGAATGACATTCAACTATGGCATTTAAATTAATTTATTGGCTCAGAAAGCAATGGCAGATTACACCTCATTGAGCAGGCGGCAAGCACGAGGCATTTGTTTTGGCCAGTTCATGAATAATTACAGCACCTCGAACCAAGTTTTTTTATTATTTATTTATGAAACCTTAAAACTGTAATCACTGGAAGTTGTCTTTTTAAACCTCTACACTTTACAAAGATGATGAACAGTATATGTAAACAGTACTTTTTGTTTGTAATTGCAATGCTCCTCTTTAAACTGTGCACATCATTAAAACACAATCCTTTAACGTTTAGATGGGAGAATATATGGAGAAACGTCTAATGACACAATATAAAAGAGAACAAGGAGGGAAGCACAATCCCAGCCTTATCTCTCTCAAAAGTGACTGCATACATAACAAGAAACAACATCAAGAGCATGTTTATGCATATCCATAAATCAATAGCAATAGAAGATTTATACAAACAAAAACAGTGCAAAGAAATTAAAATCAGGAAACTAAGAACAAAATAAGAAAATAGAGGAGAGAATGAAAAAAGAAATAAACATTCACATTCCCACAGTCATCAATATTTTACCTTTTCAGAACAAAACCATTTATGTTTTAAAAATTATTAAGAATTAAAAATGCTGTAAAAATTATCATCAAACCAGAGGGGAGGTGAGAGATAAGAGATTAAATAGCAGTCGTATTTTCAGCAGTCAGGAAGTTTAATACTCTTATTACACCCTCCCGACTGAAGGAGCAAAACTGGAAAATGCAGAGCGGAAATTAAACTAATAATCTCTAATTCACTTGGGCATGTTATTCTTGGCGTTGTGCAGCTCATCTTTGATTGAGGCAAAATGTTTGGCATTCTTAGTTTTTCATTCTCTGCTGGTATCGGGAGGCAGTTTCCGAGACACTTCTAGTGATTCCTAGAACAGAATCGATAATCGCTGCACGCAATTCACAAACGCAAATCGAAGTTACCTCCGGATCATTTGTGCACATCTTCTTCATAATACGTAAAGTATTTAGAAATCGACATCATCTTCATAATACTGAGAAATTGGCTAGTGCTTGCTCAACAGTATAAAGAGGCCATGCTAACCAGAAAATTGAGATCTATATAATATACATTACTGGGTCAGCAAAGGAACTAGGGCAGGGTGTTTAGTCTTTGATGATTGACCATTCTGGTCTAGAAATGCAACTACGTTCAGAGGAGGGAACCAGGAACTGAAAACAAGCGCAAAATGCTATAACTGGGAGCGAGATTACAGGGCAAGCTGTTCAATATTATTGATCCCAGGCAGTGAACCTGGTTCTTAACTAACCCATCTCTCTGGTTAGTTCCTCCTGGTTCCACACTCATTACGCAATGGCCACGTGAAAAAAAAAAATCATCCAACATCCGAGGACGTACTCTGTGTGTATGTGTGTGTTCTGAGGCTAGTTCCTGCAAGCAGGCCATTGCTTATTTCACGAGAACTTGTGTCTCCTGTTCATGGTTCAGTTCTTCAAGGCGCCTCGTTTTCTTCTTGCATTTAAGTCTGACTTTTTATCCTTTTTCTCAGTAAGGCACCTCCTCTCATCCCTGATATTGAATCCGATACCCGTTTGTCTGCTTTTTATTGTTAACTTTGAATGAAAGGTTTCCAGCACTACTGTTTGCATGGGTGTGAATAGGCAACGTGGAAACAAACTGGAATAGATTACAGCTGAAGTCAAGTGAGACAATCACTTATCACCACTAGATGGCACTAAAGCAACACAATAGCAGACTAGGGCACAACAATGCGCACAACAAAAGATACTGCAGATCATGTTTAACTCTACCAGAAATCAAAAAATAAAATAATAAGATAAAACAAAAGAATTGACTGCCCCTTCCTAAATAACTGCTATTCACAGATGTCTGTTGTACTGCGCGCATAGCAAATCTTCATTATTTACTCATAACATAAATGAAATAAATAACAAAACTGTTCCCAAATTAAGACTTGTCTTAAATTCCGGATCGGCATTCTTGGAGACTGAAAAATCCAATCTTCAGCGTTCGTACCACAGACTTGAGATGTATAGCTTTGCTTAAAAGCTATCTAGGCAGGATATTGCCAGAGTCATTATGTTTTGCTTTTAGTCCTGCAGAGCAGTCTTTATGCCAAGGATTCAAGGACTCCCTGCTATTGCTTTGATTGATGTTGAGAAGAAACATCACAACACAACTACTGACTTCATTATGAGCAGAACACTTTCACCTCAAAAAACAAAAAAAACTCCACCTCAGAAAAATCAGTCTCTTCCTTCTGTTGAAATACAAATGTTATCCGAAGAGCAGGGAGTTTTGTGGATTGATTTGCCAGAGCGTGGCACAAAACTCCAAAACTACAATGATTCTGCAAAATTTCACAACATGGCAAAAAGTGGTGCTCAAGGTGAAATAAAGAGGACACACTGTGGCAGAGGAGTCAACGGTTTTTTTCTTTTCTTCTACTCAGTCTCTGAGGTCTGGATGGGGCAGGGCTGTAGCACTGTCCAAATGACTGAAACAGAATGTCAGGTTGTCAGTCGTAAGTAGGGCACAGGAGGGACAAGAGTGGAACAGCCCGTAGCTTACTCCTGTGGGCGCTTCTAATGATATCCCAATGGATATAGAGAGGAGAACTAATCACAGGAAAGGTGTGAAGATTTGTTTTCTTATGCCCACCTCCGAGCCATGCCAGTGTTGGTTCCTCGTCAACACAATTTGAAATAATTGACTGTTCGAGAAGAAATGTAATTGAGAAAATAAATATTTTTTTTTTATGTTGAATTGTGAATGGATTAACCTCAATCCAGTAGCACATGGTGTAGTGCTTAAGTTTCCCCCACATCTTGTCTGGTCCTTAGAAAGTCAACTGATCTTCCCGGTCTTCTGCAGATGGCTCAGTTCAGATCGATGGTGTTAAAGACCCATTCTGTGAACTTCTTGAGCTTGGCAGCAGAGCTTTGAGACTCTTCTTGCAGCCTCTGATTGTCCTCCCAAAGCCTTTTAATTTGTGCCTGCAGTTTCAATTTCTCTTCTCTTTCCTGAAGTAAAAAATAAACAAAATAAATAATAATAATAAAAATTATATATATAACGAGAGACAACCACACACATTAAATACTGCAAGGGCTCAATAAGTAAAGTAGTTAGTATAGGGTTGTAAATACAACACACAAGCTAAATAGATAAACAAGAACTATTCCAGACAAATTAGCTATAACTGTTCTAAGGCCACAGCACAAGATTCTATACTAAAATGGATAGTTCTGACATTTTGATTGGATGATGCAGGTAATGCTATGACTATTGCAAGACAAAATAATGCACATCTGTGACTGCACATTCCATATTAATATGCAACATTGCTTGCCAACCGTCAACAGCCTACAGTTAGACTAAAGAACTACATCCACAATATTTGCAGTGAGTCCACTCTACTTCGCAAGGTGGGCGGAATTTCCGTTGGCTAGCGGAAGTGCGATTGGTTGGCATTTTGTGTGTAGCCGGTCACTGCTTGCTTGCGAGTCGTGCGGTTAGATGGCCTGGGTAGCTCAGCGAGTACGGATGCTGACTACCACCCTTGGAGTCGCAAGTTCGAATCCAGGGTGTGCTGAGTGACTCCAGCCAGGTCTCCTAAGCAACCAAATTGGCCTGGTTGCTAGGGAGGGTAGAGTCACATGGGGTAACCTCCACGTGGTCGCGATTAGTGGTTTTCGCTCTCAATGGGGTGCGTGGTAAGTTGTGCGTGGATCGCGGAGAGTAGCATGAGCCTTCACATGCTGGGAGTCTCCACGGTGTCATGCACAATGAGCCACGTGATAAGATGTGCAGATTGACTGTCTCAGAAGCGGAAGCAACTGAGACTTGTCCTCTGCCACCCGGATTGAGGTGAGTAGCCATGCCACCACGAGGACCTACTAAGTAGTGGTAATTGGGCATTCCAAATTGGGGAGAAAAGGGGATAATAATAATAAAAATACAAAAAATGTCCCGGACAATGTGATCAGTTAATGGTTATCCTAATAATCAAGCAAAAACCAAGTTTTGTATAAAACAGCAATGTTATGATCAGAAACCACTCGCAAGCACAGCGCTCCAGTCCCAGATACTGCTTCTTCCATCGGCTGCCTACAGAAGGATCAACTTAGAAACATCTGTTTGAAAAAGCTTGGAATAATTTGTTTTTGTGCTCTTTACACTTTATTGGCAAGAAGTCAACAGCAAGGATTACTTATATTATCCACCATTACGGTCCGGCTACACTAGACATCCAGAAACGGAGCGCAATGAATTACATTAACGATAGCATTATTGTGCTGACAGGTGTGGGTACATGTGCTGAAAGTGCATTAGAAATGTTTAGTTTGTTCATTTCTATTTAGCATCTTTTTTTGTGAATGCATAACGTTTTGAAATGGCATTATTACAGAGTATAAAAAGGAACTTTTTGTGAGTAGTGATGATGTTTTCAACTATTTTCATGCTATGATGCTAAATTGATAAATTCTACAGTGAAAGACCATAATTATTAGATGAGACATGTACAGTACTGAGATGTTTTATCACCTTTGAAATGAACTGTATTCTGATTTTCCTCTGCCCTGCATTTTTCCTGCCTGCAATTCACTTTCTTTTGAGTGTATTTGCAGAATGTGCTTGCAGTATGGACATTAATTCAGTATTAATTAAATGTATTTGTACAGTGCTTTTAATAATACATACTGTTTTATAGTTGCTTTACAGAGAACATTGAACTTTTGTGTACAATGTTTATAATGTATGTCCAAATACATTTTGTACAGTACAGTTTATTGTGTGGCTGCTAATACATCGTTATTTCCTACAAAAGAACAATAAATTCAATCTATCAATAGGATCAGTTGTTCAGTCAACACTAAAACATTTCATGTAGGTTATAGCGTTTAGATAAGGAGATTATTTATGTAAACTAACAATTATAAAGCTAGATTGAGCTTGTTACACAGTCATCTCCCACAAAATATTTGCATTTCATCCGAAAAACAGCAGCATGACAGTCTCATCGCCTGTGTCCTGTAATACATGAGCACCCTGCTGTCTAGACCTCCCCTGTACCTGCAGTGAGTACATAATCTCAGTACAACAAACTCTTCAGGTTCTGACTAGACTCAATATATGCTTTAAAATAAACATGTCCAACTTTACAGGCGCTAATAGGCTACATTGCTTTTCAGGTTAGTCTGCTCAGGTTCTTCCATCGATGGATAAAGACTCAACAAAATAACTAAAATGCTTCTATTTGTGATATTTGGCCATCCTCCTCAAACCCATAATCATTAACAGATAGGTGGGGAAGAACAATATTGCCTTGTTATAATTCTGTGATCATTTGTTCTCAAGTTTCTGTCATTTTTAATACTGCTTTAGTACATAACATAACGACTGTTTACGCTTAACTGGAAGTTCCGCCCACATCGCCCTCAAAGCATCGTGGGACTCAGGAATATTGTGGATAACTTTGGGCAAGAATTGTTTATTCTGATTATTTTTATTATTAATTGTAACTATTTATTGAACACTGGTGTCACTCATGGCTGTGCATTACAGTAATTTTACCACTGCCTCTTGTGGCTTTTTGCATTATTTTATATCATGGCATTGTTGAATTCTTGATTCTGATTTGTTTACAGACATTTGATGGTGCTGATTTTTTTTTTTTTTTTTTTTTTTAAATAGGCTTTGTAGTAGATTCAATTTTTGCTGAGCTTCTTTCAGTTCTTCAGATCATTCAGATTTTTTTCCTAAACTAGTAATAGTTGCTGTGGCAATTTAAAGCAAGTTATTTAATTCTGTGTTGTACTGTAGTTCTACACACAAGTGCATTTTAGGGCTGATAACCTGACACATATCTTAAGATAATCACATTATATTGACATTATACTGTATATACACACAAATGTACAGTTGAAGTCAGAAGTTTACATACACCTTAGCCAAATACATTTAAACTCAGTTTTTCACAATTCCTGACATTTAATCGTAGAAAACTTTCCCTGTCTTAGGTCAGTTAGGATCACTATTTTAAGAATGTGAATAATAGTAGGGAGAATTATTTATTTAAACTTTTATTTCTTTCATCACCTGCACAGTGGGTCAGAAGTTTACATAAAATATTTTAGTATTTGGTAGCATTCCCTTTAAATTGTTTAACTTGGGTCAAACATTTTGGGTAGCCTTCCACAAGCTTCTCACAATAAGTTGCTGGAATTTTGGCCCATTCCTCCAGACAGAACTGGTGTAACCGAGTCAGGTTTGTAGGCCTCCTTGCTCGCACACACTTTTTCAGTTCTGGCCACAAATTTCATCAGACTGAGGTCAGGGCATTGTGATGGCCACTCCAATACCTTGACTCTGTTGTCCTTAAGCCATTTTGCCACAACTTTGGAGGTATGGTTAGGGTCATTGTCCATTTTGAAGACCCATTTGCTACCGAGCCTTAACTTCCTGGCTGATGTATTGAGATGTTGCCCCAATATATCCACATAATTTTCCTTCCTCATGATGCCATCTATTTTGTGAAGTGCACCAGTCCCTCCTGCAGCAAAGCACCCCCACAACATGATGCTGCCACCACCATGCTTCACGGATGGGATGGTGTTTTTCGATTTGCAAGCCTCACCCTTTTTCCTCCAAACATTACGATGGTCATTATGGCCAACAATTTCCATTTTTATTTCATCAGACCAGAGGAAATTTCTCCAAAAAGTAAGATCTTTGTCCCCATGTGCACTTGCAAACTGCAGTCTGGCTTTTTATGGCAGTTTTGGAGCAGCGGCTTCTTCCTTGCTGAGCAGCCTTTCATGTTATGTCGACATGTTTACTGCGGATATAGATACTTGTCTACCTGTTTCCTCCAGCATCTTCACAAGGTCCTTTGCTGTTGTTCTGGGATTGATTTGCACTTTTCGTACCAAACTATGTTCATCTCTAGGAGACAGAATGCATCTCCTTCCTGAGGGGTATGATGGCTGTATGGTCCCATGGTGTTTATACTTGCGTACTATTGTTTGTACAGATGAACGTAGTACCTTCAGGCATTTGGAAATTGCTCCCAAGGATGAACCAGACTTGTGGAGGTCCACAATTTTTTTTCTGAGGTCTTTGCTTATTTCTTTTGATTTTCCCATGATGCCAAGCAATGAGGCACTGAGTTTGAAGGTAGGCCTTAAAATACATCCACAAGTACACCTCCAACTCAGTACACCTCCTATCAGAAGCTACTGTCTAAAGGCTTAACATCATTTTCTGGAATTTTCCAAGCTGCTTAAAAGCACAGTTAACTTAGTGTATGTAAACTTCTGACCCACTGGAATTGTGATATAGTCAATTAAAAGTGAAACAATCTGTCTGTTAACAATTGTTTGAAACACTTTTAAACATTATATTGCATATATTATTTTTGGTACATGTTTATTGTTTAATTACATAATTTGTACAATTTACAGGTATGTACATTGATTTGTTGAACACGTTAAAAACCAGTACTTTCTCTTTAAGAAAGCGGCATTTCTGTTAAGAGCGTCTGTAAATGAGCGCATGTTAACGAGAGACACTCAAATGGCTTTATCTCATCTGACCTATGTGAAAATAGAATTAAATGTTTACTTTTTGTTGTTTTTGATCAAATTCTGACTGTAAACAACAGAAAGGATATTAAAATAGACATTATTCAATGACAAATGTGTCGCGTGGATCTCGTATTTGGACACACATTATAGAGAACAACTTTTACTCTCAACACTCAGTGAAAGGATCTCACTGCTGAATACTCCACTACTACACAATTACTGGTGAGTGAAATGTAAACATTTACCAGACAGTTGCCAGTGAACGAAATTTGGTTGCTAATGCGAGCAATTTCCTCTCATTGTAGTGGAGGGTTGCACATAGAGTAAAAGATCGAACCTGAGATTTAAGTATCGAGATCATTCAAAAGAAGATCGCGGTACATCGGAAAATCTATATTTTTACCCACCTTTAGTACCTGAATTATCACCTCAGGTGCGCATTCATTTTCAATAATTTAATGGTCATTTATACTAATATATTTTACTGTCAAGTTCTCACCTTCTTCAAGTCCTCCTGCAACATCTTCACCAAAGCCTCCAGCTGAGAAATCTTCCCACCGTAGCTTATAGGTCCCTCACTAAAAGAAAATCCAATGTTAGGGTTAGAACAAATGGCTACCATATGAATGAAACAACATAATTAAGAAATCAAATAAGAGTAATTCAATATTCAATGATTAACAGGATCCAACATGCATTTGTTGTGCTGTTAAGAAAAGTTTGACCACAGCAGGAACAGTGAGGAGGAGGTGGATATACCTGGGAGAGAGTCTGGAGTGGGGCACTGGCTGAAGCTCTAGGTGCTGAGGACTGAGTGAACTCTCTCCTCTCTGACTGACGTCCTGAGAACTAAACATAAATCCTCTCTGGACTGAGAGGGGAATGGATGGAGAATAAATTATGATAAGAGTTGAGAGAGAAAAGTATATGAGAGAGAGAGATTTCAATTTACATTACAGCGTATTCACTCATTCTAAATCCTTATCAGTAAATTCAGGATATTATACTGATATTTGGGGTTGCACAACACTGATTAGTTCACCCAAAATTTAAAATTCTCTCAGCGATATGATAGGTGTGTGTGAGAAACAGATCAATATTTAAGTCCTTTTCTACTATAAATGTCCACTTTCACTCTCATTTCCACATTCTTCTTCTTTTTTTTTGGCAATTTGCATTCTTCATGCATATCTCAAGCAGGGAGGAGAATTTATAGTACAAAAAAAAAAAAAAAACCTAATTATCTGTTTCTCACCCCTACCTCATCTGAAGACACTGATTTAACAACTGGAGACATATGGGTTACTTTTATGCTGCCTTTATGTGCTTTTTGGAGCTTCAAAGTTCTGGCCACCATTTACTTGCATTGTATGGACCTACAGAGGTGAAAACTTCATTTAAAAATCTTTGTGTTCTGCAGAAGAAAGAAAGTCACACATCTGGGATGGCATGAGGGTAAGTAAATGAGAAAATTTTCATTTTTGGGTGAACTATCACTTTAAAAGTCAACTAGCTGAGGCTGTTAATCGAATCGAATTAAGACTAAATAAGATGGGATCTAGCATGCAGGCAATAATGGGGAGGCATTCAGTCATGTCACTGTACACCATCTTACAGTAGCTTTTCTAACTGCAGCTGAATTGTTTTCCTGAAGAAGCAAACTACATTCCAGTTCATTTGTCCCAACACACAAAGTTGTGCTGATCATGTTGAAAAACACTAGCTAATCGCCAGAGGGTGCCTTTTTAAATAATTATGGATAGCACTAGTATATATTTTATATTTGATGGGCAATTTGCATATATTGAATGTTACCGTAGCTTGTGTGTCATCTTTATCAAAGTAGTCTACAATTGAGCAACTTGCTTTTTAAGTGCAGAGCTACCGTGCTCCACACCCGCGCTATTTCCTACTGACGCCATTAAATCATGTGGTTAGCGACTAGTCGACTTCAGGCTGACAGTGTCGACTACATTAGTTATAGTTGATTAGTCTGTGCCACCCATAACTGATATCACCCACAAATACCTGAATCCTTTAAGGTACAGTAATTCATTTTTTATGTTTCACTAGCTCTTATGTGTCCCATTGGTCTTGGACAGCTGTTTTCATGGATACAGTATATGGAGTGTCAGTCTTCTCATGTGATCGTGTGATTCATATGTCAAAAGTGCTCTTCATTTCTTTATGGGTAAAACTTTTTTTAATGTGAACACCTACTTAAGTGTGCCTTTAACCTCAAAATTCCTAATCATTTTAAACCTTAAAATTCACAAGAGCACAATTATCATGTTCTTGACCAGAAATATGCTGTCAGGAAGACAAAAAAACAGAAAAACCCAGTTTTTAAACAAAACTGCTAGCTAACCCCCATTCCAAAGGAGATAGAAAGGTGGATTGAAGTACAAAGCTGTGACTGCTCAGGAGAAATAGAGAATAAAGAAATGGGCTCACTGCGCTGTGGTCTTCTCTCTCCCTCAAAAGCACTGGCAGCATCAACGAGGTGGGTCCAGTCCAATCCGCTGTCAGTGCCCGTGTCTGGGAGGGGCATGAGACCCAGTTCAGGAGGAGGCAGTCTCTGTCGCTCGTGCAGGTCTGCTAGAGAGGTGTCAGACGCTGAGAAGTCACCTAACACATAGCCAAAGAGAAAACATGAGGTGGAGTATGTGTACCTGTGTGTGTTTTGCCCAGTTAGAGCTTGTGGTGTGTGGATTTTACACAACATAACAGGCACATTTATAGAAACACTATCAACTTTTAATTGATAAACCAATATTGCAATGCTCTCAACTCAGAGTACTAAGATTCAGCATACCGGTATTATACAAAACTCCCCAGATAACAGCTCCTGTTTACAACATATCAACTAGTTCAACTTGTGAACCAGTTCGACCAATTCACTGTAAAGAACTGATTCAAAATAAATGATTCGCTCACAAATCAGACATTACTATCATTTGCAAGCCAGTTTTACTCTACATTGCAATATTTAGCCAGTGAAATATTTTAAAGCAGAGCATAACTAGTAAAATGTATATATTCATCATTGAAAGTTCCAGGCCTGGAAAACAACATTTTAAAACTCCTTGACATTTCCAGGTTGACCATGGGAACCCTCTGTGACTGACCCAATCATGATGGTCTTGCTCACCATGCATCTTGATGCCCATCTTGTAGGAGGGTCTACGCAATGGGGCGCCACGGGTAGTTGGAGATCGTGGAATGGTAGAGCAGCTGAAGAGCACGTCGCTAGCAAGAGCCTGCTCCAGAATGGAATCTCCCAGAGTTGGCAGCCGTTGACCCCGATATATACTCTCATCTGACAGGGTGCGTTGCAGAGAACGCCGCCCTGAGGCTGATGGACCTGACGAGGAGGACTGTTGGGAAGAAGAAGGGGGATATATCATTGCCTTCAATGATGCAGTTTGCCCACCTCACGTTGTTAAAGGGATAGTCCACCCAAAAATGAAAATTCTCTCATCATTTACTCAATTACATACTATCTTTCTTTTTAGGAAGATTTTTAGAAGAATATTTCAGCTCTTTAGGTCCATTCAATGCAAGTGAATGGTGACCAGACCTTTCAAGCTCCAAAAATCACATAAAGGCAGCATAAAAGTAATCCAAACGACACCTATCATATCGCTTCTGAAGACATGGATTTAACCGCTGAAGTCATATGGATTACTTTTATGCTGCCTTTATGTGATTTTTGGAGTTTGAAAGGTCTGGTCACCATTCACTTGCATTGTATGCAACTAAAGAGTTGAAATATTCTTCTAAAAATCTTCATTTGTGTTTATTAGAAGAAAGAAAGATACACATCTGGGATGGCATGAGGGTGAGAATATGATTAGAGAATTTTCATTTTTGAGTTAACTTTTTCTTTAATGAAAACTGTTTGAAATCAGTATTTTTGCAATTCTATTTGGTGATGCTAGTGGTTCAAAAATTGCACATTTAACTTGTAGCATATGTTGTATATCATTATAGCTGGAGCCTCTGTTATTGTCCTAGTACACGACAACTGCAAAGCTGAATATATACCTTCTCCTTGTGTTGTTTGGATGGGGGACTGTCTGGTGTGATTAATTTCTTCAGGTCCTCTTCCACTGTGGACTTGCACATAGCTTGAGGAGAGTGCAGATCTCTGAGAGAGGGCCTGGGCTGAGATGAACCACCTTCTGTCCCTTCACCCTGTGGTCTTCTGGAAAAATGATTAAAATTGCATAAATAAATGATTTTAGATCAAGAAATTCATATTTCTATGCTGAATATGCACAGAGATTCCCCTACACTGTTGTACTCTTGTTTTCCAGAGGGTGGCAGTCATGTATTAGTCAAAATACCAGCTATACTAAGAAAAACACAAGCTCGCCCAACAGCTTACACATTTAATTGCCACCGAAGAGGAAGGACAAACCATCTATTTTCCTCCCTGAACAAAATTCAACTACAAGAAAGTTTACGGTCAAAAACATGTTGGCACATACAGTAGGTAGTCTTATCCTGAAAGACTACAACTGGTCCATTAAATTATGCTTCAATTTGCAGAGACTGATTTCTGCACATATCTTTTCAAATATCTCTCCATGCACATCCCTATCATCCCTTCACATCTCCTTCAGCCATTCATAATTCCCACAGCTTTGCACTTACTTGCGTGTGTCCCCAAAGTCCACAGAGTTGATGGTGCTGCCTGGTTTCCTCCAGCCAATCAGGTACTTGCTGGTGGCTCCCTGACGAGGATAGAAACTCTTGGGGCCAGGTGACACAGAGCTCTGGGAGGAGGAGGAGGAGGAGGGGGAGGTGGCTGAGGAAGACTCTTCACGTGGGGAGCTGTGGCAGGAGCTCAGGACTGCAGGGCTGACAGCGTGGCGTGTGCTGAGGGAGGGCCAGATAAAGGAAAACATGTCTAGACTGTCTCAGTATATAAATGCCCTGTGAAAACAATATACCTGAAAAAACAAACAAACTCTGAAACATATTTGATGTCATTTTACCAGTACAAGACATTGGATGCTGAAAAAGGTTCTATATTGAGTAATATAAAAAAAAAGGGCTACATGCAAAACAAACATCCAATCTCTCTGGACCACATGTTTGGCTATATGTAATTAAACACTATTTATTTCATTGTTGTGCTTAGTAGTAGGAATAACCAAAAAATGGCAATTGTGAAAAAATAGTATGTAGTAAATCAAGTGTGGGCTATAGATTTTAATGACAGGAAATGGATTCTCCAATCACCTTCTCATCAGCAATAACAAGCCATGTAATCAGATATTTTACTTTTTCTAATCAAATATGAATGCTGCTCTACCTTTCAAAACTTGTCGACACAATACTAGAATGTTGTCAGGGTGTTGGTATGCAGTTGCTATGGTGTTCTGGTTGGTTGCTAGGGCACTGCTATGGTATTCTGGTTGGTTGTTACAGCCCACCTCCAAGTCTCTATGACATTTTTGTCACTAGATATGGCAAAGGTAACTTCTTCAATGTAAACCTATAATAATTTTTTTTTTTTTACGTCTGTTGTAATGTCCACCAGGCAAATATTGTAAATGGGTGAATAGTGTGATGCTTAATTTTTTGTCCTGACCTATTAAGTTCAAAACACATTAAAATGCAATTCACAACACAATTAATTACAGTATCCACCTCTACTATGATCAATTTCTGAGTTCAAATACTGATATTTTCTTTGGGGCTTACAGTCAAAAATGTATTAGTGGTGTAACCGTCAGGTGACAGATAGAAAAAAAAAAAAATGAATAAAAGTCTAATTAAAATCTGAAATACTTTTATTAATATACTTTTATTATTATTTCATAAAATAAAAAAGCTGTGAAACAATTTTGTTAAAATAATTATATTTAAAACACTTTTGTCATGAAATCAAAGTCAGGTGATGTAACCAACATGCAGGCAGCCATTCTACATGTAGTTATGTGAGCTAAACATAAAAAAAACCTTTAGATCCTCATGA
This sequence comes from Myxocyprinus asiaticus, assembly GCF_019703515.2. Lineage (NCBI taxonomy): Eukaryota > Metazoa > Chordata > Actinopteri > Cypriniformes > Catostomidae > Myxocyprinus > Myxocyprinus asiaticus. The sequence continues at coordinate 28,592,786 of NC_059362.1, forward strand.
CAGAAGGAAAAAAAGATGTTTTGACATTTTTAAGAAAACTAACATGAATGGAATAACCCTGAAAAACTTCTTGATATTCATAAAAAAAACATTTTACCAGGAAAAATACGTTTGAAAACATTTTGTTTTGTGGGGCAATGAAAGTATTTTGTTGCCTTATACTTGATGGTTACACCACTGGACATTTTTTAAAGGTGCAATATGTAACAATTTTCATGTAATATTCGCCCTTTTTTTTTTTGCCAATTTGTGAATGGCTTGTAATTCAAGTTAAAAAATGAGCCCTTCCCGGACTTCCTAGGTTGCCTATTAAAGCCAGTAGACTGATTTTCATGCGAAAGGAGCGGGTCGCAATTCAAAGGATGTGACATTTATTTGCGCTCCCGAGAGCCTTGCCTCAGTAATCACTTCTCTTCTGCTATTCAACAGCGACAACAAACTGCAAAATATTTACATGTCCCAAGCAAGCACTGTCCTTCATAGAAACAATGGGTGAGTAAGCCATTTGGTGTTTCTCATGTAGCTCCAGAGTGGATTAATTCACTGTACTTGCTCTTGGCTGTCTGAGGAAGCTGGGCGCCATTTTTGTTTCTGTTTGTGTTGGTTCTGCCTAGCGGCTGGAGTTTGTTTTGTGGAATAACACTTTAAGAAACGTTTGCATTGACGGAAGATCGCTTTTACACTGAAGTTCCCAGCCAGATTGAGAATGGATACTAAGGATGGCCACAAAATATCTACATGGTCACACAAAGGATGTCTTTTATAAAGTTGACGGACTGAGTAAGTCATGGTGTATTTTTTTATTCGGCCTCCGAGTGAATTTGACTCGCTCAATACACTCTTGACCATCCAAGGAACCGGGACACCCGTTTTGTTTCTTTTTGTGTTGGTTCCGCCTAGCGGCTGGAGTTTGTTTTGTGGAATAACACTGCTTCAGGACAGTTGTGGATGAATCTGTTCATTTTTTGTGCTTATGCCTCCTGTTGGCTGGAGTTTGTTTTGCTGCACTCATAAACAGCCGGCTCAATGAACATTTGTTTGTCTGTCCGAGGAAACTGAATGGCTTTATATCAGCTGGAATTTGTTTTGTGGATGAACACACCTTTGAGACGGTTCTGTGAATGAATTCTTTGTGTTTATTCTGCCTGTTGGTTGGGGTTTGTTTTACAAAGTATTTTCTGTTATGTCACTTTGCCTCACAAAATTTGCGCAGAAGCACCGGACTTGAGCAATCTGATGGCAAAGTTGTCACAGGGACTCTCGTAGGCGTACATGGACCTTTTGGGTTTAGAGGGATTGACGCCGGTTGGCACTGTCGTGCACGGGGTTAATCATCCACCATTTTCTTTTTCTATTTGTTTGGTTCAGGGGGGAGTTCGGGGTTTGATTGTTGCACTAATGTTGGAATGTGGTCAGTATAATCTTGTTTTTGACACACAATTTATTTTTTCTGTTATATCAAAATGTCAAATGTTAATATGAGTAGGTTATCTTTCTCCACATGGAATGTGAATGGGTTGGGGCACCCCATAAAAAGAAGGAAGGTTATTTCTTTTCTTAAGCGTAAGAAATGTGATATAGTGTTTCTTCAAGAAACACATCTTTCCTCGCAGGAAGCTGAAAAATTTGGGAAGATATGCAGCGGGCATGTTTTCTTTAGTGCTGGCTCAAGTAAGAGCAGGGGAGTCATTACATCGATAAGTAAACATCTACAATTTAAATCTCTCAAACAGATTAAAGATAAATTAGGGAGAATCATTATTGTTTTAGCAGAAATTCAGGGGCAAAGGTTGGTTTTGGCTAATATTTATGCACCTAACGTTGATGATCAGGGCTTTTTTACTGATCTTGAAGGGATGTTGCATGCCGCTGGCACCCCTCATGATATAATATTGGGAGGCGACTTTAATCTTTTGATTGACTCAGTCCTTGATCATAGTGAAGCAAAAGTGTGTAAGCCCCCTAGAGCAACAATCTTGGTCTTGCAGATATTTGGCAACTTTTGAACCCATCTGGTAGGGACTATACATTTTTTTAATCAGTCCATAAGATTTATTCTAGAATAGTTTTTTTTATTTTTTTATATTTAAGTCCCTCATTTCATATGTTGTGGACTGCTCAATTGGAAACATCTTAGTCTCAGATCACACCCTGGTGAGTTTAGAGATGTTGCCAAATATGGAGAAAAATAAATCATATAGTTGGCGCTTTAATGTATCCCTTTTGCAAAATCCTGATTTCCAACAAATGTTAAAGACTGAAATCAATGTTTATTTGGAGACCAACTGGTCCTCAGTATCTTCTGTGGGCGTGGCTTGGGAGGCACTTAAGGCGGTTCTTAGGGGTCGGATCATACAGTATGCCTCATTCACCAAAAAATCCAAAGCATGAGAACTCATGGAGTTGGAAGGGAATATTAAAAGTGCCGAAGCAGAGCTGAAATGCCGCATGTCGTCTGATGGCCTCAGAGAATTGACCCGATTGAAATATAGATATAATACTATTTTGTCATGAAAAGTGGAGTTTTGGCTATTAAGGGCAAGACAGTCATACTTTGAGTCGGGGGACAAAGCAGGGAAGCTTTTGACTAGATATATAAAGCAGAGAGTGTCTTTTTCTGCCATTCCCTCAGTTAAATTTGCTGGTGGTGAAATTTTTACCTCGGCCACTGATATTAATAATGCCTTTAAAGAGTTCTATCTTGATCTTTATAGTTCCACGTCTTTGTCTACTGATGAAGATATTAGAAAATTTGTGGAACCATTAGAACACCCTAAACTGACGAATGAGCAAAAAAATTATCTTGATTCTGAGATATCCTTGGAGGAGCTTGACAATTTAATTAAGGCCTTACCTACAGGTAAGGCTCCGGGGCCAGATGGTTTTGCTGCTGAATTTTTTAGATCTTTTAGATGCTACCGAATTGACTCCACTTTTGTTAGAACGGAATCATTAAAGAATGGAAAGCTTCCGCCAACCATGACACAAGCCCGGATCAGTCTGATTCTTAAAAAGGACAGAGATCCAAGCGAGTGTAAAAGTTACCATCCAATTTCCCTGATCCAGCTAGATGTAAAGATTTTGTCAAAGATTTTGATTTTTGAAAAAGTTATAACATCTCATATACATATAGATCAGGTGGGTTTATTCTGGGCAATAGCTCTTCTGATAACATTAGGCATTTCATCAATATCATGTGGCCAGTGGCGAATGAGCCACCACTGCTTAGGGGCAGGGGTGGCTCAGCGGTTAAGGCTCTGGGTTACTGATCAGAAGGTTGGGGGTTCAAGCCCCAGCACTACCAAGATGCCACTGTTGGGCCCTTGAGCAAAGCCCTTGACCCTATCTGCTCCAGGGGCGCCGTATCATGGCTGACCCTGCACTCTGACCCCAGCTTTGCAGGGATATGTGAAAAAGAGTATTTCACTGTATATGTGCAAATGTATAATGTGTGATAAATTATTAATTATTATGATCAGTCTCCAGTCGCTGCCATCTCACTTGATGCCAAAAAGGTGTTTGATATGGTAGAATGGGATTATCTTTTTAAGATTTTGGAAAGGTATGGGTTTGGGAGTACATTTATTGGTTGGATTAAGTTACTTTATAGACACCCTGTAGCAGCAGTACAAACAAATGGATTAATTTCAGATTATTTTACTCTGGATAGGGGCACCCAGCAGGGTTTCCCTCTTTCCCCATTATTGTTCTGTCTTGCCCTGAAACCATTAGCAGCCGCGATAAGAAAGGAGGATGATTTTCCAGGGGTGATGGCGGGAGGTGTGGCTTCTGCTTTACGCATATTATATTTTATTATTTGTCTCTGACCCCACAAGATCCATGCCTTGTCTCCACAGAATTATTAATTCCTTTTCCAAGTTCTCAGGATACAGAGTTAATTGGTCTAAATCTGAAGCTTTGGCTCTGACAGCGTACTGTCCAGTAACGGCCTTCCAGCCGGGTGCCTTCCAGTGGCCCAAACAGGGCATTAAGTATTTGGGTATTTTATTCCCAGCAAACTTGTCTGATTTAGTTAATTTTGACCCTTTAATGAAAAGGTTTTCGAGCGATGTGGACAGGTGGGCTTCATTACATTTATCGATGATTGGGAAGGTTAATGCTATTAAAATGAACTGTATTCCAAAATTCAACTACCTGGTACAGTCACTCCCTGTAGATGTCCCCCTCTATTATTTCAAGCAATTTGATAGCATAGCGAAGTCCTCCATTTGGAATGGTAAACGTCCCAGACTACATTTCAACAAATTACATAGGCCGATTGACAAAGGTGGGCTAGGCCTACCCAAGATTTTGTTTTATTATTATGCATTCGGTCACAGGCATTTGACTCTTTGGTCGCTTCCACCTGAAAGAGCCCCTCCCTGGTTTTCTGTTGAACAGGAAGTTCTTGCCCCTATTTTGCCACTGCAAAGCCTTTCTATCAATCTAACCAGAGAAGTTAAATCACACCCCGTTATTTAGCATTTGCACTCGGTATGGACAAAAGTGTCCAGAGTGTTTAATTTGGATATTTATCTAAATGTTGCCTCGAGCTTATGGCTGAACCCTAAACTATATATTACTAAGTCCCCTTTCTGCTGGACAGACTGGATTATGAGGGGGGTTAATACACTCGGTGACCTGTATGAGAGTGGAGTATTGAGATCTTCTGAAAATTTTATTCAACATTTTGGGATTCCCATATCTCAATTCTATAGGTATTTACAGCTGCGCCACCTGCTCTGCACTGTTTTTGGGAGTAGCACACACCCCCCTAAAGTGGCAGATACTCTGGAAGTGATGATTACTGCTTTTGGAAAAGGTCATGAGGCATCAGTGTATTACTCCCTGTTAATTCAGAATCTGGGTGACGGAGCTTCAACTTCTCTTAAGAGAGTATGGGAGAAAGATTTAAACTTGGTATTGGAGGAGGGAGTGTTGGCTAGGATTCTAAAAAACATCAAGTCTACATCTAGAGATGCAAGGGTGCGTCTGGTGCAATTTAAGATTTTACATCAATTCTATTGGACCCCCTCTAGATTGTATAGACTTCGTCTCAAAGACATCCACCTGCTGGCGATGCCAATCAGAAGATGGGTACAAAACCCATGTTTTTTGGGTGTGTGTAAAGATTCAAGATTTTGGGTTGAGAGTTCAGAATTTTATTTGTGAGGTGTTGGCTGCTCAGGTTTCATTTTGCCCCAGGCTCTGTGTTCTAGGCGATTGGACAGTCATTGATGTAGGAGATGGGTTCATGAAGAGTTGGGTCCTGGCTTGTGTCATGATCAGAATGCAAGTCATCCTTAGGGGATGGAAATCAGCTGGAGCGCCCTCGTTTTTGGAGTGGTGCGCAGAGTTGGGCAGGGTGGCGGCTTTTGTGGGGATGGTTTGTAGAAGGCTGGGCAACACGGGATTATTTAATAAAAAATGGGGTAGGTATTTGGATTTTTTGGAGGGCTCTCAGGGGGAGATGGTGGAGGGAAATAAGTAATATTAAATGTGTGTGTATGTTCTTATTGTTTTTTATTATTTCTTTATTTTATTTTTTCTGAATACTCTGTTGATTTATTGTTTATTTTGTGTGTCATTATTGGTTTGATGTCAGGCCACTGGGGTGTGTGTGTGTGTTTGTGTTGGGTGGGGGGTGGGAATGTTCGGTGGGAAGGGTTTAGGTAATGTAATTCCGTGTTTCCTGCTATGTTTATTGGATTGGTCATTGGAATCAATAAAAATTGTTAATTGCAAAAGAGATGGAACCCAGCAAACGTCCGGCTCCCAGCACAACAGCGACTCGTACACAAAGTCTGAGTAAGCCAAAAAACATTTATCCACTGAGTCCCTTCTGGCTAAGTGGGAACATGATCGTGGTCGAGCAAAAACTAGAGTGAACATCGGCAGGGCATTTGAGTCCTGGAGGGACCTTCGTTCGGTTTAGGGGATCAAAACTGACCCTGAATTGGCGTTCTTCTTATTGGACAGGTAAGCTTACATAACTGCAAAGCACGTGAAATATAGTGCCCTGAGGATTGATCTGTGTAATTTTAGCTAAACTACAATAACACATGAAATGAATGCTAGATAATGTTCAAGATAATGCAAAAAGACCCATTCATTAGTGTAACATAACTTATACAGAAAATATATACATTCTATTATTATAAAACTATAGTGCATTGATATATCAAAATGACAGTTGTGATGGAATCACATCAATATTGAATTGTCAACATATTTATAATGTACAGTCTATTTTATAAACAGCTACTGTCATCATCCACCAAATTTAGCTAACAGCTATTGATAAAGCTGGCTAGTTAGCTAACAGCGACATAGGCTAGAAAAGTGATTACTTCAAACTACAGTCTCGCATAGTCAGACCTATATCCACACTTTGTTTTAGCCCTGTTCCAGCACTGGAGAGTCAAATATAATATAGTCTCTCAAAGTCAGTCTCAAAGTTTTTAGTAAAACAATCATAACTGTGTAATTTTAATTATGCTACCCATCTGTCAGCATGAGGCCGATGAATCACGTTGTCTCTTTGTATGTTACATCATTGTTTTGGTCGATGCTCGCTCGCTCGTGTCTCTATGGAGTGTGTACACGAGGGCGAGCACAAGCAACAAGTAGCTGGCTGCAGTTCACTTAACAGCCACTGGTGTCATTTTATAACAAGGGTTTCTGAATCTTCAATACTGAACCTTTAAAGATATTAAATACATTTTTTGTAGAAAATGCTAAAAATGTTTTTCAAAAATTTATGAAACTAACATGGACACAAAGATTACATATCTACAAATTTGACACGTGTTTTAAACTACATTTTTAAAGATTTCTCATTATCACCACCTCAGCCATTCTTATCCATGGCCCAAATATCAAAGTAATACTTCTCAACAAGCAGCATGATTCGAGGTTACATTCATGTTCGTAGCACAAACAGTACAGCGCAAGATACATGCCAAAGTTTAATACTTAAGGTTAGGGGTTTTATAAATGTCCTTACCTGAATATGAGCAATAGTAATAATGATGCTTACCTTAGCAACACCACTAACAATGAGTAGACTGTAGAGAGCCTGGAATTTGCATTAGTGAAAGAAAGTATACCTGGAATGGGACGCCATGTCGCTCAGACTGTATGAACTGCCATCCCGGACCAGCAGATGAGTTGGTGGGCTTCGGGTAGTAGGTGGCCCATCCGCAGGGGACACTGGAGACTCTGCAGCGGGAGGGGATCTCTCAAGCACCCTACGGCCCCCTTCTGTGGGGCTGTGCCAGGGTGAAGGGGCTCGCTCTCTGGGCCCAGGAGCTCCCACAGCCAGCAGAGAGCTGGAACTCCCGTGAGGGGGGGCGTACGATGTGGCATCAATGCCACTGTCTGCTGAAGCACCCTGCAGGTATCCACCACCGCCCAGACCGTTCGGCTCTAAGTCCGGCTGGTCTCCTATCCCTCCACCACCCAGATCATACCACTTGTCATCACTGTGACCCCCACTGGACGTGGTGCTGGAGAGAGTGTTACTGCTGGAGTGGGAGTAAGGACCTTCCGACTGAGAGAGAAAGAAAATAGGCACTGAAAAGTTTTTATATATACACCGATCAGACATAACATTAAAACCACCTGCCTAATATTGTGTAGGTCCCCCTCGTTCCGCCAAAACAGCGGCAACCTATTCTTCTCACCACAATTGTACAGAGCGGTTATCGTAGACTGTCAGTTCGAACCAGTCTGGCCATTCTCTGTTGACCTCTCTCATCAACAAGGCATTTCTGTCCACAGAACTGCAGCTCACTGGATGTGTTTTATTTTTGGCACCATTCAGAGTAAATTCTAGAGACTGTTGTGTGTGAAAATCCCAGGAGATCAGAAGTTACAGAAATACTCAAACCAGCCCATCTGGCACCAACAATCATGCCACAGTCCAAATCACTGAGATCACATTTTTTCCACATTCTGATGGTTGATTTGAACATTAACTGAAACTCCTGACCCGTATCTGCATGATTTTATGCACTGCTACCACATGATTGGCTGACTAGATAATCACATGGATGATTGTTTGTACCAGACGGGCTGGTATGAGTATTTCCGTCTCTAGAATTTACTCAGAATAGTGCCAAAAGCAAAAAACAGTGAGCGGCAGTTCTGTGGATGGAAATGCCTTGTTGATGAGAGAGGCCAACAGAGAACGGCCAGACTGGTTCGAACTAGGAATGGGCATTTTGGTCATTTTGTCTACTCGAGTACTCGGACTCGTCGAGTACTCGAGGTGCAATGACATGTACATATCTGTATATATAATAACATGTCTGACAAATGTCTTTGGCTGCTGCATTATGTCTTGTTGTTCCAGTGTATCGTCTATTAATTATTATAGGCTGTTATAAAATAATCTGTTCCAAAATGTACAAAAGATTGCATAATCAAAATATAATGCATCATATTTTGTCATTAAGTGAAGATTCGCTGCCCAAGTCAATGAAAGAATGTGCACAATGTGCGTCTGTCTGGTTTTCCTTCAGGTTACCGTAGTAATCCTAGTAAGCGCGCACCAGTTTTTTTAGTGACTGTCTAAACCGTCTATTTTCAAATCATGGTTGGCTTAACAAGAGACGCCATAACCATTGTGTTTTTAATATGCATGTTAAGCTGAAGTTCAGTTTTGAAGATGCTGCATTCTGTTCCATTTAGCTGCACTCTGTCTAGCTGTTTGAAACACTCGCCTGCTGTAAATACGCTACTTCAGCGCGTTGAGTCCACTACCACATACCTGGTGTGTGGGTCTCCCCAAGTGTTCGCTCCTGTGGGGAAAGCCACGATGCTCCGTATAGTTGTTGCTGTGATGATTCATGAAGTGTTCTATTCAACTCAGAATTTCCACCTTTCAACTGGGGAAAGTGCAACGTAATGACACTCTATGTTGGACTTCTAACTTGGAAACTCGTGCGGAAATCTTCAACTCCCATTTTGTCGAGATGCAGGTGTGCGTTACATCACGAAAACTTGTCGGTGCCCAGGGCAGGGAGGTTTACAGTCAGTGACAAACATTACATTTTATGAAATAATATCCATTACCGAGTCAAATATTTTACATTAAATGATAAAACGTGTTTAGCAAATGTTTTGCAGAGACAGGTGTTCAAAACACAGTTAATTATGCTCTCTTTTGATTATTGTAACTATAGCATTGCTGTGTCGTATCTCAGTTTGGTTGCTATGAGATGTCTCTGACAATTAATGTACCCCTCAAAATCACAACGTAATCAACCTCAAAATTAAAAATAAGCTCCCTCTTTGACACGTTTTTGTTTAGTTGTCAGGTAATTGTCACTAAATTTCGATTTAAGTGAGAAGTCACATGATTACAATCGATCATCTTTTTCATGATTGATCATTGCTACCACGTCCAAGTACCCGAGTACTCATGCCCATCCCTAGTTAGAACTGATAAAGTCTACAGTAACTCAGATAACCGCTCTGTACAATTGTGGTGAGAAGTATTTCATCACAGAATGCTATTCTGAGATGCGGGTTGGTGCTGTTTTGGCAGCACGAGGGGGACCAACACAATATTAGGCAGGTGGTTTTAATGTTGTGGCTGATCAGTGTGTGTGTGTGTGTGTGTGTGTGTGTGTGTGTGTGTGTGTATATATATATATATATACACACACACACACACACACACACACACACACACACACACACACACAGTATCTCACAGAAGTGAGTACACCCCTCACATTTTAGTAAATATTTTATTATATCTTTTCATGTGACAACACTGAAGAAATGACACTTTACTACAATGTAAAGTAGTGAGTGTACAGCGTGTATAACAGTGTAAATTTGCCGTCCCCTCAAAATAACTCAACACACAGCCATTAATGTCTAAACCACTGGCAACAAAAGTGAGTACACCACTAAGTGAAAATGTCCAAATTGGGCACAATTAGCCATTTTCCCTCCCCGGTGTCATGTGATTTGTTAGTGTTACAAGGTCTCAGGTGTGAATGGGGAGCAGGTGTGTTAAATTTGGTGTTATCGCTCTCACTCACTCATACTGGTCACTGGAAGTTCAACATGGCGCCTCATGGCAAAGAACTCTCTGAGGATCTGAAAAAAAGAATTGTTGCTCTATATAAAGATGGCCTAGGCTACAAGAAGATTGCCAAGACCCTGAAACTGAGCTGCAGCACGGTGGCCAAGACCATACAGCGGTTTAACAGGACAGGTTCCACTCAGAACAGGCCTCGCCATGGTCGACCAAAGAAGTTGAGTGCACGTGCTCAGCGTCATATCCAGAGGTTGTCTTTGGGAAATAGACGTATGAGTGCTGCCAGCATTGCTGCAGAGGTTGAAGGGATGGGGGGTCAGCCTGTCAGTGCTCAGACCATACGCCGCACACTGCATCAAATTGGTCTGCATGGCTGTCGTCCCAGAAGGAAGCCTCTTCTAAAGATGATGCACAAGAAAGCCCGCAAACAGTTTGCTGAAGACAAGCAGACTAAGGACATGGATTTCTGGAACCATGTCCTATGGTCTGATGAGACCAAGATAAACTTATTTGGTTCAGATGGTGTCAAGCGTGTGTGGCGGCAACCAGGTGAGGAGTACAAAGACAAGTGTGTCTTGCCTACAGTCAAGCACGGTGGTGGGAGTGTCATGGTCTGGGGCTGCATGAGTGCTGCCGGCACTGGGGAGCTACAGTTCATTAAGGGAACCATGAATGCCAACATGTACTGTGACATACTGAAGCAGAGCATGATCCCCTCCCTTCGGAGACTGGGCCGCAGGGCAGTATTCCAACATGATAACGACCCCAAACACACCTCCAAGACGACAACTGCCTTACTAAAGAAGCTGAGGGTAAAGGTGATGGACTGGCCAAGCATGTCTCCAGACCTAAACCCTATTGAGCATCTGTGGGGCATCCTCAAACGGAAGGTGGAGGAGCGCAAGGTCTCTAACATCCACCAGCTCCGTGATGTCGTCATGGAGGAGTGGAAGAGGACTCCAGTGGCAACCTGTGAAGCTCTGGTGAACTCCATGCCCAAGAGGGTTATGGCAGTGCTGGAAAATAATGGTGGCCACACAAAATATTGACACTTTGGGCCCAATTTGGACATCTTCACTTAGGGGTGTACTCACTTTTGTTCCCAGCGGTTTAGACATTAATGGCTGTGTGTTGAGTTATTTTGAGGGGACAGCAAATTTACACTGTTATACAAGCTGTACACTCACTACTTTACATTGTAGCAAAGTGTCATTTCTTCAATGTTGTCACATGAAAAGATATAATAAAATATTTACTAAAATGTGAGGGGTGTACTCACTTCTGTGAGATACTGTATATATATATATATATATATATATATATATATATATATATATATATATATATTAAAGCTTTAACGCATGTGATTCATTTATCAAATTTAACGTGTTAATTATTCTTAATTGCGATTAACGCATTTACCGTTAATAAAGCATAAAACAGCATAAATACTGGTCAAACCAGGGTGAAGTCATTACACTGTCACACATAACACACACACAACAGATATTCTGTGTCAATGATCAAGTGATGGAGAAAGGATCTCTCAACGAAACAAGCCCAGATGGTACTTGTGATAGAAATCAAGTAATTAACAGACCCTGTTATGTGCAATTTAATTAGCACAGGAGCACATAAAGTCTTAACTATCACAAAAACGTTGTCTGCTTTTCAGGTGGAGTTCAAAGTGGCGCTTGATGCTGGCTTTGATGCCATGACGCGGCTCATGAATGTGGCTTTACGTATTGCTGTAGCAAAGCATATAGCCACATTCTGCCAGCTGATTAATACTGTGGAGGATGAGAGCTGAAGATATTTAATGCCCATAGCAATAAATATGCAACCTATGAAACGGTTAGTTCCTCTAATAAGTCATCCTCCCACTTAGGGAAGGGAAACGACTTAGGGAAATGTTTAATGTGCTATTTTAGTGCATTTATCTTCATACAGTGGAAGGCAATGTTAATAAAGCGTTATGCGTTTACATGTTGTTTTCTTTCATCAAAAGCAAATAAATTAATTTTGATGGAAAAAAGTAAATATAAACTTTCTATACTTTCAAAATCTGTGATTAATCACGATTAACTATGGAATAAAAAATGACTGGTTCTTGCAAAGCCCATCAGTAAGTACAATGCTAGTGTGTTGTGGGTGGTTGCTAGGGTGTTACTATGCAGTTATAAGGTATATTGGGTGGTTTTTAGCATGTTTATTTGTGGTTGCTAGGGTGTTCTGGGTGGTTGCTTACTGGCCAATGTCCACCCTCAAGTCTCTATGATATTCTGGTCCCTAGATATGGTTCAGTTCCTGCTTTAAATTCAAGTCAATTTTATTGTCTGGAAGACAAAAATTGTAAGCCTGATTTCTTATTAAAATAATAGCACATCTCTTTTAAACAAGCCACATGATTTGAGGTATTATTCATGTTCATAGAACAAGCAGTGCTATGAGTTAAACACGGGTTTTGTTTGAATGTCAATCCTACATATGAGTGATAGTAGGAGCTCTCTAAATAACTATCATGCAGCAATTAAGATCCTCACCTGGCTGCCCTTCTTGGGGGAAAGGTGAATGACCTGCTCCTGTCTCTGGATCCGTGGGCCGCCTGAGTAGGAGGAGCTAGACTTAGTGACCGGAGAATCTACAGAAGATAGAATAATATGTTCAGTGCATTAGAAAACAGGACAGTTCTTAACAGACAAAGAGGAAACAGACACACTTGACTCATTTAGACCCAGCAATGTCATAAACATAACCGAAAGTACTAACACACACACGCACGCACGCACGCACGCACGCACACACGCCTATGGGCTGACACTGAAAATACCTTTTGCTTATGAAACATTAAGTCATAGACTATCTGATTCCCAAATACATTTTATTTGACCAAGATTGCCTGCGCCATTCTTTCATTACAGAATACTGAGTGTAAATGAAAGTATTGTGTAATTGTTGGCTGTTATATAATGACCAGCATCACAAAAATAGATGGCACAAGCAATTAAGGCACAAAGACTTCAGGAGAGAAACAGTGGGAGGGAGAAAGAGGGGGAGAGAGCAAGTGAAATGTCAAAAAATCCATGGAATTGAAAATGATTTTAGACACCTTTGATTGTCACAGTTCACACAGACTCAAAGATTTAGACCATAGGGCACAACAAAAAATTTAATCAGGATGTATTCCCTGGGAATCGAACCCATGACACTGGTGTTTCTAATGCCATGCTCTGTAAGTTGAACAACTGGAACATATTTTTGTGAATTTTGGGTCTTAAAATATGTTTTGAAATATGTTTTGCATACTTTCTAAAGAGGAAAAGAACTTGAATTTTGAGGTCCAAAATGTCATAGTAGGTAATCTTTTCAAATACAGCAACCCATTGGGGTGACTTTGCTCAAGCCACCCTGACGACAGAACCGATACAGGTCAGCATTTGGTGACTGACCTCTCATGCTCCAAACAGATGACTGCAATCATGAGAGAGGAGTTTAATTCTAGGGCTGTGGTAACATTTACAGCGCAGGTCATATGGTTTACTGTGCCGAATTGCTCAGATGTGTGGGCTGGACCCTGTTATTACTGTCTTAGACTCAGAGGGAGAGAGAAAGAGGGCAGATCACGTGGAGGAGTCAAAGAGAGTGCACAGGTGGGCCACTCAACCACAAGAGTCAAAGAAGCAGAATATGGTAAGATGGGTAATGAGAAATATGCAAAAGAAAGAAGTCTGCATAAATACTGAAAGAAAGAGCACACATGCATGCTCTGTTCCAAAACCTGAGATGCCTCCAGAGGCATCATAGGCACGCTGCCAACATAAAGGCAATTACATAAAGGTAAGCAACTTAATTGTGCTGCCTCCTACGATACCTCATTTTGGCCACATTGTAAGGCAGCATCACATGTATCCTTCACGTAAAAGACAATCATACATTGCGACGAGCTCAGACAAAAATACATCCAAGATGGCAGACAAAGCCAGAGAAATGTTGATTATGAATATACTCACTGAAAAGTATAGATAATAGCTTAAAATGAAAGCTGTCAGAATTAATGTAGTAATTTTACTACGGGATTAACGCATTTGCCGCTAATACAGCATAAACCAGCATAAACAGTGGTTGGAAGGGCGGAACCTTTATAATGTGTCTGTCCGGAATCATTACACTGATGCACACTTCACAACACACACAATAGTGCTTCCGTGTCAGTGATCAAATGATGGAGAAAGGACCTCTTAATACTATTTGATGTACAAAACAAGCCTATGTAAGGTGCATTTTAATTACCACAGTAGCACGTCAAGTCTTAACTATCACCAAAACGTAGAATGAGACTTTTTGTCTGCAAGCGCTTTTCATGTATAGTTCATAGCTGTATATAACGCTGGCATTGACGCCCTGACGCAAATCATTAACATGGCTTCACGACTGCTGTAGGAAAGCGGATAGCCATAGTCTACCGGCAGATTAATATTGTGGAAGATGAGAGTTTAAGAGAATGAATGCCCACTGCATTAAAAAAAGCAACCTATGTGGGGATTAGTTCTTTCAATTAGTCAAACTCCCACATAGACTATGGAAAACCTTTAATGTTATTTAAATTGGTGCAATTTTAGTGTATTTCTATCTTTATACTGTGTCAGGATTAGTGTTGGGTAAATTACTCTAAAAAAAAAAAAAGTAATTAATTATAACTACTAATTACATCTTCTACAGTGTCAAGTCATTTTTATTTGAATTGTGCTTTTTATAACACACATTGATTCAAAGCAGCTTTACAGGAAATCATGCATTAACAAAAAATGAAACTGTAATATCTATAAAGTCTTAGAGTGATCATTGGATTACTGTACTAATTACACTGTCTGAAAAGTAATTGCATTACTTATTACTAATTAAAAATTATAATTATTATAATTATACTAATTACTTTCTAAAACCCTTATCAAACTCAAACAGAAGAAAAATACAAGGATAGACATGAAACTCTTATTTCAATTCTTTCAAATAAATCATATACAATCAAATACATTATTCATGAACTGGCCAAAGAATTTAAGTGGGTAGTGTTAAATTAGAAAAAATACAGTTGAAGTCAGAAGTTTACATCCACTTTTAACCACTCCACAGATTTCATATTAGCAAACTATAGTTTTGGCAAGTCGTTTAGGACAATTACTTTGTGCATGATATGAGTAATTTTTCCAGCAATTGTTTACAGACAGATTGTTTCACTTTTAATTGACTATATCACAGTTCCAGTGAGTCAGAAGTTTACATACACTAAGTTAACTGTGTCTTTAAACAGCTTGAAAATGTCCAAAAAATGATGTCAAGCCTTTAGGCAATTAACCAATTAGTTTCTGATAGGCTAATTGGCTAACTGGAGTCAATTGGAGGTGTACCTGTGGATGTATTTCAAGGCCTGCCTTCAAACTCAGTGCCTCTTTACTTGACATCATGGAAAAATCAAAAGAAATCAGCCAAGACCTCAAAAAAATAATTGTGTACCTCCACAAGTCTGGTTCATCCTTGAAAGCAATTTAAAAATACCTGAAGGTACCACATTCATCTGTACAAACAATA
This sequence comes from Myxocyprinus asiaticus, assembly GCF_019703515.2. NCBI lineage: Eukaryota > Metazoa > Chordata > Actinopteri > Cypriniformes > Catostomidae > Myxocyprinus > Myxocyprinus asiaticus. Next base: position 28,608,432 of record NC_059362.1, read on the forward strand.
GTACGCAAGTATAAACACCATGGGACCATGCAGCCATCATACTGCTGAGGAAGGAGATGCATTCTGTCTCCTAGAGATGAATGTAGATTGGTGCGAAAAGTACAAATCAATCTCAGACCAACAGCAAAGGACCTTGTGAAGATACTGGAGGAAACAAGTAGACAAGTATCTATATCCACAGTAAAATAAGGCCTATATCAACGTAACTTGAAAGGCTGCTCAGCAAGGAAGAAGCCACTCCTCCAAAACCCCCATAAAAAAAGCCAGACTACAGTTTACAAGTGTACATGGAGACAAAGATCTTACTTTAATATTAAATCTGTGGAGTGGTTAAAAAATGCACTTTAATGACTTCAACCTAAGTGTATGTAAACTTCTGACTTCAACTGTATATATAGTGTCAAATTTCAGCACTTTTAAAATCTGATTAATCGCGATCAACTACAAAAAATTCTGTGATTAATCATGATTAAAATTTTAATTGACAGCAAAAATTAAAATAATTAAAAACTAACTATTTTACCCAAAATGTGTGTGTGCCATTTATACTGAAGCTCAAGGGTTTCACATTGTTCCTCTCGTGTCACCTCACATGTATAAAAAAATCAATTGAATTGATTCTGTGCTCGTCGCATAATGAGTACTATTTGTGTTCTGTGCAGAGTTGCTGTTATGTAGACCATTCCAAATCAGTTACCATTAGGGATGCATCGCAACAAACAGAATAAAATGCAGGTGTCTCTGAAAAGGTTTTAAAATTTAAGTTCTTTTTAACTTCATTGATTCTTTTTAACTAAAAAAATGGGGTTCTCCTGTGCGAGACGCTGAAAAACAAACAAACTGTGAGACATTGTAACAGTCAAAATCCATCTACGCAGATGGATGCAAAAATATTCGTTCAGAGTGAATGGCTCCTAAGACTGCCTGCACGTCAAACCAAGCAGCTCTACATCAGGAATATTCCACACAGGAGACATGTGGAGAAGCAGAGGAATGGAGCGAAGAAGAGAAGCAACAAGATAAATACGCAAAAAGGGGGTGGCAGTGAGTCACAGCATACTTGGACCTTGAAGAGTGCGAAGAGAGGAGGGGGGTGCTAGCGGCACACAAAGCCTTGCTTACACAACCGTACCAGCAGGAAAGAGGAGGTATTTCGATCTTTGCTTGAACCCATACACAGCCTGCTGTTCAAAGACACAGTTTATGTTCTCTACCTTTCACTGGACATGGTTTACTTTTAAAGTCTATGCTTGATCCATCCGTCTTTGATTGACCACATTTATACAAGAGAGAAGTATTCAGGGGGAGGGAAAGATGTATGATCTGTTGTATGATCTGCTGTGCTTGTTAGAAGGGCGAGAAGACTGAACTGAGCTGCTGTCAAAAACAAGTGTGGCCCAAAAAACAAGATGCTGTCAAGGCTAGGTGGAAATATGGGATAAAGAAACAGCATAGTCCTCTGGATGACAACAAGCATCCTGAGGAGAAGTTATCAATGCACTGGTTTTTATGCTAGCAAGTCCATTATGAATTTTTATGTTTCTCAAACCAAGGCACGTCCACACTAATACGTTTTCTTTGGTAAAATGCATATTTTTCTCTACGCTTTGGCCTTCCGTCCACACTGAGATAACAGAGCGAAAAAACAGAGCCTTTCAAAAACACTCTCTCAAGTGAAAAACCGTCTTCATGTTGTAGTGTGGACAGGGAAAATGGAGATATCTGAAAACAATGGAGTATTTGTTGTCATGTGATATATTCAACCCAAAACAATCAAGATGGTGGCCCATGTTCTAGCAGCATTGTTGTGCCTGTTATTCACTTGATAGCATTGTTTAAGATAAACGTTACTTTGTACAACCTTCAGACTGCATTCCTTCAAAGGCGACAGGAAGTTTACTCTGAATTGTTGTCCAGCAACGGAACACAAGGACAATTGCGCTTCAGACCGTACATAGAACAGCGATTTTTTTTTTTTTTGCATGCTCAGAAAGGGGATTTAAGAGTTTATCCGTTTTAGTGTGGACAAGCAACTTTTGAAAAATGGTTCAAAATAGATGTGTGGATGGAGAGCATTTAGAAAAATGTTGTTTTCAAATGTATCCAGATTATTGTGGACGTAGCCTGAGAATGAAAAGAACTGAAGATCTTGTGGTTTAAAAAAAAAAAAGCTTGCTTCTTGGCGCTAGAATGTTCCCAAGACATTGCTATGTAGTTGCTAGGGTGTTCTGGGAGGTCACTAGGATGTTGCTTTCTGGCTCAAGTCAAAACAGCCCACCACCGAGGGTCACGTGACGCCATGCAAGGAGCAGACGTGTGAGCGACAAGCTCTGCGCACTTTGCTGAATTTTCGATTATTTTCATATTATAATCTGGTGAAATTTGTTACACCCAGTTACACATTTGCCCTTTGTTGCAAAATATGGCAAAGAAGTCAAAATCCTCGGGCTCGGGAGACATTAAAAGACACTTACGTGTTCAGGATGAAAGCCCCGACAGGCCTACAGACCGGGGACTCGATTTGGATGGCACGGCGGGAGAGGAGATCAGCATCAGTTATCCAACATGTCGGTGATGTTGACGAAGATTCTTGCTGACTTGGAGGATCTCGCTGTAATACGTCAATCGATCACGGCGATGGAAATAAAATTCTCAGAGTTAGGTTCAAGAGTGACTGATGTTGAAAAACGAATCGATTTTCTGGAATCTTCAGAGGGGGAATTAACCGCTAATCCACCCGCGACCAAAGTTGATCTGGAACATCTCCTTGAAAAGCTTGAAGATCTTGAAAATAGAAGCCGCAGGAATAACGTTCGAATTGTTGGAATTCCTGAGCATGAGGAGGGCAGAGATATGGTGAAATTCCTAGACGAGTTTTTCCCGAGTCTGCTCGACATAACAGGCCACAAGCTGGAAATCGAGTGAGCTCACAGAGTGCCAGCTCACAGATCTGCTGAGGGAGATAGGCCCCGATCGATTCTGGCCAGATTTCTGAGATCATCCGATAAAGATCTTGTGTTGTGCCAGGCGAGGAGCAAAGGAAAGCTTTCCTGGAAGAACCATAATATTTTCTTGTTCCCGGACTTTGTGAGTTCGACAAGAGAGAAACGCGATCGGTTCAAGGAATGTAAGAAACTCTTGCATCAGAAAAAGATCTCGTTTGCTCTGATGTTTCCGGCCAAACTGAGAATAGAAACGATGGTCGGTCGCAAAGTATTTGCATGTCCAAATCTGACAATGTCTTTTATAGAATCAATGACTGAGTAAACCATTGGATGTTTCTCATGTGAGTGGGCCTGACTTGCTGTACTAACTCTTGAGGACGCTGGGCGACATTTTGGATTTTTTGCGTTGGCTCCGCCGAGCGGCTGGAGCTTGTTTTGTGAATAACACTTTTCCTTAAAGAAACTTTTGCATTGAAGTTCCCGGACAGATTGAGAGTGGACACTAGGGATGACGGCAAAATATCTACATGCTGCTCACATAAAGGATGTTTTTCATGAAGTCGACGGATTATGTAAGTCATGGTATATACATTTATGCAGCCTCCGAGTGAGTTGACTAGATCATCCAGGGAACCGGGATGCCGGTTTTGTTTCTTTTTGTGTTGGTTCCGCCTAGCGGCTGGAGCTTGTTCTATTGAATAACACTCCTTTGGAACAGCTGTGGATTAATCTGTTCGTTCTTCATGCTTATTCCTCCTGTTGGCTGTAGTTTGTTTTGTTGAGGTTTTTTTTACGGGACATTGGAATGATTACATCTTCCGCTGAACTCATAACAGCTGGCTCACTGAACATTCGTTTTTCTGTCCGAGGAATCTGATCGGTTTTATATCAGCTGGAATTTGTTTTGTGGAAGATCACATCTTTAAAACAGTTCTGTGAATGAATCTACACGTTCTTAGTGTTCATTCTTCCTATTGACTGGGTTTATTTTACAAAGTATTTTCTGTTATGTAATTTTGCCTCACAAATTTGTGAGCCAAAATTGAGCAATCCGATGGCAAAGTTGTCGTGGGGACTCGTGGGCGTTCATGGACCTTTTGAGTTTAGAGGGATTGTCGCCGGTTGGCGCTTTCGTGTGTGGGGTTAATGTGCACGTTTTTCTTTTTTCTGTTTATTTTGTTCGGGGGTTGACTGTTTCACTAATGGGGAATGTGGTCTATATAATTTTGTTTTTGACACACAATTTATTTTTTCTACTATATCAAAATGTCAAATGTTAATATAAGTGTACTATCTCTCTCCACATGGAATGTAAATGGGTTGGGGCACCACATAAAAAGAAGGAAAGTTATTACTTTTCTTAAACATAAGAAATATGATATAGTGTTTCTTCAAGAAACACATCTCTCCCCGCAGGAAGCTGGAAAATTTGGGAAGATATGGGGTGGACATGTTTTCTTTAGTACTGGCTCAAGTAAGAGCAAGGGAGTCATTATATTGATAAGTAAACATCTACAATTCAAATGTCTCAAACAGATTAAAGATAAATTAGGAAGAGTAATTATTGTGTTAGTTGAAATTCAGGGGCAAAGGTTGATTTTGGCTAATATTTACGCACCTAATGCTGATGAACAGGGCTTTTTTATAGATCTTGAAGGGATGTTGCAAGCTGCTGGGACCCCTCATGATATAATATTGGGAGGAGACTTTAATATTTTGATGGATTCAGTCCTTGATCATAGTGAAGCAAAAGTGTGTAAACCCCCTAGAGCAACACTGACACTTCACAGGATGTGTAAAAATCTTGGTCTTACAGATATTTGGAGACTTTTGAACCCATCTGGTAGGGACTATACATTTTTTCATCAGTCCATAAGATTTATTCTAGAATAGATTTTTTTTTTGATATCCAAATCCCTCATTTCATCTGTTGTTGATTGCTCAATTGGAAATATCTTAGTCTCAGATCACGCCCTGGTGAGTTTAGAGGTGATGCCACATATAGAGAAAAATAAATCTTATAGTTGGCGCCTTAATGTGTCCTTTTTGCAAAATCCTGATTTCCAACAAATGTTAAAGACTGAAATCAGTGTTTATATGGAGACCAACTTGTCCTCGGAATCCTCTGTGGGTGTGGCTTGGGAGGCACTTAAGGCAGTTCTTTGGGGTTGGATCATACAGTATGCCTCATTCTTTAAAAAAATCCAAAGCACAAGAACTTGTGGAGTTGGAAGGAAATATTAAAAGTGCAGAGGCAGAGCTCAAGCTCCGTATGTCAGCTGATGGCCTCAGAGAATTGACCTGACTGAAATACAGATATAATACTATTTTGTCAAGGAAAGTGGAGTTTTAGTTGTTCAAGGCAAGACAGTCATACTTTGAGTCAGGTGATAAAGCAGGAAAACTTTGGGCTAGATATATAAAGCAGAGAGAGTCTTTTTCTATCATTCCCTCAGTGAAATCTGCTTATGGTGAAATATTTACCTCGGCTATTGATATTAATAATGCCCTTAAAGAGTTCTATCTTGATCTCTATAGGTCCACGTCTTCATCTACTGATGAAGATAGTAGGAACTTTGTGGAACCATTAGATCTCCCTAAACTGACGACTGAGCAAAAAAATTACCTTGATTCTGAGATAACTTTGGAGGAGCTTGTTGAGGTAATTAAAGCCTTGCCTACAGGCAAGACTCCAGGGCCTGACGGCTTTGCCGCTGAGTTTTTCAAATCTTATGCTACAGAACTGGCTCCACTTCTGTTAGAAGTTTATACCGATTCATTAAAGAATGGAAAGCTTCCACCAACCACGACACAAGCCCGGATCAGTCTGATTCTAAAAAAATATAAAGATCCAAGTGAGTGTAAAAAATACCGCCCAATTTCCCTGATCCAGTTAGATGTAAAAATTTTGTCCAAAATTCTGGCTAATCGATTAAGTAAAGTTATGACATCACTTATACATATAGATCAGGTGGGGTTTATTCGAGGTTCTTCTGATAATATTAGGCGTTTCATCAATATCATGTCGTCAGTAGCGAATGATCAATCTCCGGTTGCTGCCATCTCTCTTGACACCGAAAAGGCGTTTGATATGGTAGAATGGGATTACCTTTTTAAGATTTTGGAAAGGTATGGGTTCGGGAATACATTTATTGGTTGGACTAAGTTACTTTATAGACACCCTGTAGCAGCGGTACAAACAAATGGATTAATTTCAGATTATTTTACTCTGGATAGGGGCACCCGGCAGGGTTGCCCTCTTTCCCCTTTATTGTTCTGTCTTGCCCTGGAACCATTAGCAGCCGCGATAAGAAAGGAGGATGATTTTCCAGGGGTGACGGCGGGAGGTGTAGCGCATAAGCTTCTGCTTTACGCAGATGATATTTTATTATTCGTCTCCGACCCCACTGGATCCATGCCTTGCCTCCACAGAATTATTAACTCCTTTTCCAAATTCTCAGGATACAAAGTCAATTGGTCTAAATCCGAAGCTTTGGCTTTGACAGCATACTGTCCAGTAACGGCTTTTCAGCCGGGCGCCTTCATGTGGCCCAAACAGGGAATTAAGTATTTGGGAATTTTATTCCCAGCAAATTTGTCTGATTTAGTTAGAGTTAATTTTGATCCCTTAATAAAAAGGTTTTCGAATGATGTGGACAGGTGGGCTTCATTACACTTATCGATGATTGGGAAGGTTAATGTTATTAAAATGAATTGCATTCCAAAATTTAACTATCTGCTACAATCTCTCCCTGTAGATGTCCCTCTGTCTTATTTTAAGCAATTTGATAGCATAGTGAAGTCCTTCATTTGGAATGGTAAGCGTCCCAGTTTAAATTTCAGTAAATTACATAGGCCGATTGACAAAGGTGGGTTAGGCCTACCCAAGATTTTATTTTATTATTATGCATTCAGTCTTAGACATTTGGTTCATTGGTCGCTTCCACCTGAGAGAGCTCCTCCCTGGTTTTATATTGAAAAGGAAGTTCTTGCCCCTATCTCGCCACTGCAAAGCCTTTCGTTTAAACTAGCTGGAGAGGTTAAGTCGCACCCTGTTATTTTGCATTTGCACTCGATATGGACAAAAGTGTCCAGAGTGTTTAATTCTGATATTTATTTAAACGTAGCCTCGAGCATATGGCTGAACCCTAAACTATGTATTAATAAGTCCCCTTGCTGTTGGTCAGATTGGATTGTGAGGGGGGTTAATACACTTGGTGACCTGTATGAGGGTGGAGTATTGAGACCTTTTGAAAATTTTATTCCACATTTTGGGATTCCCAGATCAAAATTTTATAAGTATTTACAGCTGCGCCACCTGCTCTGCTCTGTTTTTGGGAGTAGCACACACCCCCCTAGAGTGGCAGATACTCTGGAAGTGGTAATTGCTGCTTTTGGGAAGGGTCATGAGGCATCAGTGTATTACTCCTTGTTAACTGAGAGTCTAGGGGACGGAGCTTTAAATTCTCTCAAAAGATTATGGGAGAAAGATTTAAACTTGGTATTGGAGGATGGAGTGTGGGCAAGGATTCTAAAAAAACAAAGTCTGCATCTAGAGATGTAAGGGTTCGCCTTATGCAATTTAAGATTTTACATAGATTTTATTGGACCCCCTCTAGATTGTATAGGCTTGGTCTTAAGGACACACCCATCTGCTGGCGATGCCATACTGAAAATGGAGACACCATCCATGTTTTTTGGGGGTGCTATAAGATCCAAGAATTTTGGCTGAAGGTGCAAAGTTTTGTGTGTGATGTGTTGGGCACTCAGGTCTCGTTCTGCCCCAGACTCTGTATTTTGGGAGATAGGGAGGTCATGGATTTGGTAGATAAGTACATGAAGGACTGGGTTTTGACCGGTGTGATGATTGGTAGACAGGTTATTTTGAGGAGTTGGAAGTGGGATGGAGCACCCTCGTTCCCGGAGTGGTGCACAGAGATGGGGAGGGTGGCTGCCTTAGAGGAGGGGTTGAGCATTAGGATGGGGGTTAGGGAAACTTACAATAAGAAATGGGGCAATTATTTAGCATTTTTGAGGGAATCTCGAGGTGGGGCGGTGGAGGGAGTAATTTAGAGGGGTTTTATTTTTATTATTATTATTATACTTGATTATTGTATGTTATTTTATGTTGTTGTTTTAGTTTTCTGTGTGTGTGTCTATATTCTATTGACCACAGGGGTGTTCATGGGTGGGTCAGGGTGGGTTGAGAGTTTGGTAGGGGGAGGGGATATAGTGGGGGTTTAATGTTAAAAGTTTTTGATTCATTATATAGATGTTGTTGTATTTCTTGTGTTAATTTATGAATCAATAAAAAAATTTAATAACAAAAAAAAATAGCCCACCACCATATATGGCTTAGGCTCCCTCTTTGAATGTAAGTCTATGGGATTTTTGGCCTGTTTTATCGTCAACCAGGTGAAAATCATAATTCTGATCGCTTTGAAAAGTAATAACACACCTCTCCTCAAAAAGCTGCATGATTTAATATACCATTCATTTATCCAACACAAACAGTATGGGACGAGTTTAATACATGGGGGGTTGTTCGAATCCCTAACCATACATACAGAATACGAGCTATATACTTCATATTTTATTTCATATTAATATGATATCAATTTGAAATGTTTTTGTCAAAAAAACATATATGCACCACTAATAAGATCTGACAAGAGCATTTCAGCTCAGAAATTAAATTGGCTAGAGGTCGTGGTAAAGTTAATTAATGTCCAATTTTGTTTTTGTATCTTGAGAGGGTTTATGAATGATCTCAGGAAGACTTTAACACACCACCCACTCTTATCTAACAACGAGGCTTTAATGAGTATAGTCTAGAGGCAAAGTCTATTAAAATGTTTAGCACTGAGGGTTTTAGAACCCAGTTTGGGTTATTTACTACTCTATTTCTGTCATCTTGTCTGTCAAGTTAGTTTTTGAATAATTATTGCTGCCATTCTACTAGAGCTTATATTCATTCTCCTTTCAAGCTTTCATTCAGTTAATAGTCTTGTTATGCTCATTCATTCATTCATTCCTCTGTTTCTGCAGTGCTTCTTCAATTATCTGCTCCTCCCCTCACTTCCAGGCACCTTCCATTTGTTCCCCTTTCCTTTAATTATTAATCATTGATGGAGTGTGGTCTGACCTGATGGTGGTCTGTCAGAGTTGTCCTCCACTCTGGGCCAGCTGGGGGTCGACTTGCTGCTGCTCCCACCTTCTGCCACCATTTGCCGTTCCGCTGGGAGAGGGGAGTGCCTGTTGGGAGCAAATCTATAATGCAAACGTAAACATGCACTGAATCATATGAATCAATTTGCATTCAATGGTGTAGCCATCATTAAAGTTCACCCTCATATCTTTCCAAACCTATACTTTTTTTTCTGGAGCACAAAAGAGGGAACATTTTAAGAATATACTGGTCATTTGTTCCGTGCAAATACAGAGAATGGAGATTGGAGCTTTCAAACTACAAAAAGGTCAAATGGACCACTTTTATAATACTTTTATGGTGCTTTTTTGTAATTTTAGAGCTTGAGAGCTTCAGTCCTAATCCCCTTTATTATATGTAAAATAGCAACCAATATATTCTTAATAATTTTATATTTCAGGTTCCACAGAAGAAAGTAAGTTAAAAGGGTTTGGACCGAGATGAGGGTGAGTAAATGAGAATATCTGTATTTTTGGGCCAACTATTCTTTCAAAAGCTTCATAAGGCGGTGAGATGACTGGGTGATTAAAGTGACGAAGAGGCGGTAGACAGTAAGAGAACATAAAACTCTGTGTTTTGTAGGACCTCACCCCTCAGGCATGGACTTCTGCCTCCAGTGAGCTGAGCTGCCTGAGCCCGTGTCACTGGAGCAGGAGAGGTTACTGGGAGAACTGCGGTTGTGCGGCGAGCGGCCCAACATGAGAGAGGAGCTCAGGGCATAGTTCTCAGAACCTGGAGACATCCTGAGAGAGGCAGATAGAGAGAGCGAAAGAGATACACAATAACACAGATAAACAGGGGCATGTAAGCACATTACACAAGAGACAGGAAGAACAAGCAAAAATGAAGGGGAACAGAAACTTAACAACAAGCTTAAAGGGATAATTCACCCAAAAATGAAAATTCTGTCATTTTTTACTAACCTTTATATCACTCTAAACCCCTATGATTTTCTTTCTTCCGTGGAACATAAAGGAGAAATTTAGAAGACTTGGAATAGAGTCATATGGACAACTTTTATGATGCTTTTGTGTCCTTTATTTAAGCTTGAAGTTCCAGTCCCCATTATTTTTAGTCCATGGAAAAAACAAACAGGACATTCTTCAAAATGACTCCTTTTAGGTTCCACAAAAGAATGTCTCATGGATTTGAAACAACATTAGGGTGAGGAAATGTTGACAGAATTTTTTATTTTTGGGTGAACTATACTTTTTAAGATTCCACACCACAAGCTCCACTACATAAAGGCATCCATCATAAATACCTTTTGGAATCCAGTGGCCGGCCATCACTAGAAACGCTGCGGGGGATGGCAGTAGCTCTCTCAGGCCGCTCGGCAGAGAGAGCCTTGCCCATGCTGGCCCCCAGGCTGACGGCCCGGTTTGGGGTTCCGCTGTGACTCTGGGGTGAGGCTGTGAGGGACCGCTGTGGACTGGATGAGGTTCGTTGCCATTTGTTGTTATTGCTCCGGAAAGGGAACTTGTACTCAAATGAGCCGCTCTCATTGCTACCCTTGTATTCCACCACAGGCATACGGTGCAGCTCTGAACAGCCCCTGCCAGAAGAGGAATTCATTGGTTAGCAGTCAAAAATGACCTGCAGGCCAAAAATAAGGAAAATATGACTTGTCTGTATTGCCTGTGGGATCTTAAAGATGAAGTGAGCTATTTGCATCTGGCTGTCATGGTTGGAAATGGAAAAGAAAGATTTTTCATTGTCCTCCAAAAAGACTTAAAAAAAAAAAAAAAAAAAAAAGGGCTTATTGCTTTTATAAAACAGTGGCAACTAATTCATTTTCATGAAAGAACATTTTCAATAAACCTTTACATTTATAAAAAATAAACATAATAAACAATTCTTCCACCAAGTAATATAGTAAATTACCCTCACTGCTGGATTTTATGGTTACCCAGCAATGTAGCAGCTTGGTGCAGTAATACAGATGTGTGGTCACAGGTGTGTATTTTACAATGGTTTCGAACACAGCTCATCCAAACAGAATTGAAAGTCGTGACTATCTGTTTTATGTGTTGAAATAGACCAAAGATGTATTTTGAAGTCTGTGTTCGAACTAAGAATGGAATAAGTATACGTAGGCAACCATATATGCCTGTCTAGAAGGCATTCTATTACATGCAACAATAAATACATGCAGACTGATTCTTCTTTATTAGCTCAATCAGCCCTGAACTGCCCTGAAAAAAAAAATTCTCACTCAATTTTTTTCTTTCTCTCAAAAAAAAAAAAAAAAACATTCAGAGAAAAAAAACATTTGCCTGAGAAAAAAAACACTTCAGAGTGAGAAAATAATAATAATAATAATAATAATACATCTAAGTGTGAGAAAAAAGAATTCTAGACAGAGAATAAAAAAAAAAAAAAATTTACCTGAGGGGAAAAAATTAAAATTATAGGACATAGGCTCAGGAAGGCACTGAGACACCTAAAGAAAAAATTTCACCTGGTGAATTTTTTTTTTTTTTTTCAGCTTGTGGTTCAGGGCTTCAGTACAATCAAGCTAGAAACCTGAAGCTTATTTTTTCCAAACATTTGTCCAATATTCACAAGAACTAATGGGTGAATATCAACTTTCAGTTTAGACAGAAAAAGATAAACTGTCAAAAATGGTGAAAGGAGGTTTTCGAGGAGTAAAAAAAATGATTTCCAAAATGTACAAAAAATATTAAAAAAATACACAGTAGTCAACAGAAATCAGCTTGGTCTGATGATTGTTGTTTAGGCCATGATCATTATAACCTTTCAGCTGGCACTCTGCCTGCAGGCAAGCCTAGACTGGGAAGGCAGATCGCATCTATTTTGGTTTGTATGTGTGGGCACAAAGGTGCAATGTTTTGTATCGTTATTGCAAAACTTGGAATAGAAGGTTTACTTTTCTTTCTGATAAGAGTAAATGGTGCCTACTTAATCACCAGGATTCACTCAAGATCTAAATAAATCAAACCATTATTTGATACTCAATGGTACAATGAAAAACTGCACTGATGTAAGGTTGGATATTTAAACAAATAAATGATAGAGATTACAGTTACAGCTTCCTCAATAAATGAATCGTCAAAAGTGTCAATTACAGAATTGCATTTAGGTCTACTCCCACTGTGTTCTGATGCTGCTAAGAAATTTAGGCAATGTATTAAATTTACTGATGTTTCGTATGAAACAGCAATACAGTAATTCAGGAACACAGTTCTCATCTTGTTCTGGATGTCTAGCCTAAATAAAGAATATGGCAAGTAGATGCCACACACAAAAATAAGTGTTTAAGGTCAATTCTATTAATCTAAATTATTCACAATTACAATATCAAGGGAAATTATCAACTATTATGATGTTGAATCATGTCACTAATGAGTTTATTTAAATGAACTCCTATGACTGTATTTGAGCGGAAAAAGGCCCAAGGACTACAGAAATATACAGCATACCTGCGAGGCGTGGCGTCCTCATGTGGTGGTATGATCACAACTTTCACAGTCACTGAGGTGCGGAGCAGGTCTATCATCTGTTCGTGTGAAAGTGTTGCCACAGCCACCTTGCAAATCTCGACCAATCGACTGCCTTGCCTCAGCCCAGCCTGCCAGGCATACCCGTATGGCTCCACCTCGGCCACAATGCCCTCGTAGTTAACGTGAAAGCCAAGCTGGCCTAGTCCATTCCTCCGCAAGGTCATATCACTGGTTTCACAGCCTTTAGTAAGATGCTGAAAGAGGGGAGGGAGACAAAGAGAGACTGATGACTTGTCTGACACAATTTGTCTGGATTCTAAAGCCTTTTTTTGCAATTTAGCTCTTTTAATCTGAAGTTTACAATTTTAAAAAATGCAATTTGTGCACCCCATTGAGTCACCAAACGAAATAAATTAATTGGTCGTACAAGCAGATAGTCCCGCCTCAAACTCACACCATTGGTTAAGCCAACGTTGCTGTGTTGGGCTAGTAATGTTTTGACAGCACCACAAATTCAGTGTTACACTTTTAGGTAATATCAAACTATTAAGCTGGGATACAAGAAAGAATTTTAAAACTGAAAAAAGTACAAACATCAGCTTTAACAGACCACAAATACAGACATCCTCTATTAGGGATGCAAGATCTTGTAAAAATTCGGTGAGGATCGAGTGGATTTAAAATGCATATCACAAGTTATTGTACCCTACCACATAAACCTAGATAAATTGTTTTCTTTCTGAAAGTATATAAAAGGCTCTGCTAACATGTTTCATGGTTGTAATAGGGATCATGAACATTCAGTTCACTGAGTACTAGTTACCATGGCAACAGCTCCTGCACTTGGAGAGTGACATAATGGGCCTGGGGCTGAATCAGATGTACATTCAAACCACTGCACCGTTATGCAAAGGCTCTCTTATACATCCTATTGATTTAAATGTTGAAGCGTATATACAACAAAGCCATTACAGCTACTTTGAGCTTGTCTGAAAGCTTGCCGGTTGTAATCGTACTTGGGTACAATCTGAAAATTATTAAGAACCAAGAGACAAGCATCCCTGTGCTGTGTGTTCGACTGAATTTGCACCAATTTGGAAAAATTACTTCTGACAACTTATTCTTTAAATCTGACATAAATATAAAAGTGATAGTTCACCAAAAATGAGATTTTGGGCATAATGTTAGTCTGAATCACAATTAGCTTTCGTTGCATCTTTTTTCCTTTCAATAAAAGTGAATAGTGACTGAGACTAACATTCTGCCTAACATCGCCTTTGGTGTTTCATGGAGGAAAGAAAGTCATACGGGTTTAAAACAACAAATAATTTCCATTTTCATTTGTGGGTGAACTATCCCTTGATTAAGCCTTGATTTCAGCCAGTCATGATAACTCCACACTCACCTCCAAACGTTTGACAACCTCACGGAAGTCTTCTGTGTTGTTATTGATGGAGCGCAGCGAGATGCACTCTCCACGCTCGTAGTAGATCTTCATGGAAGCAGGGCTTCCCATTGTCCAGCCAATGACATCTCGGACAGCACAGTTGAAGACTACTGCCTTAGCCTCTGGGTCCACAAGCACAAGGAAATCATTGGAAATGGCCAGCAGACCTTCCAGTTCTCCTCCAGCCCCGTGGTCCTCTGCATAAACAGGCCAAGTGATGGCCCCTGGACTGCGCAGTTCTGCACCAAGGTATGGCCGGTTCTTCTCTTTTCGCTTGTGAGCCAGAGAAATAAAAGGGAATTTGCCTGAGGGATCGATAGGTGTGCTCGTAACATGGCGTTCAGCCAGGTCCCTCAAGTACTCCTGACGTGTCCGAGTGGCCATGGCACGGAACTTGTCCGACTTGTGGGCTGCATTTTCGGCGTTAATAACTTTGGCCAGCAAGAAATCTCGAAAGACCGTGGACTTTGGGAATGTTGCATCCTCAGGAATAGTTGGTCCAAATGCAGGTACATCTCGTGAGCGTGCCACTGCAACACTGTAAAGGGAAAGATTTCAAACAATGAGTCTCCAAAGTACAAATTGCTCATCACATGCACAAGCAGATGCAGATAATTGCTAAACCATCCTTAAATTTCCCTAAAGGGTCTCATGTTTATGCATATACTAAATTTATTCAAAAGACGGTGTGGCTGCTATGGAATTTATTAACTTAATAGAGCCGATCCTCTTTGCTGTTTTTAGAGATTTGACTGCACAGTGCATATAAAAGAAAGAGCAAAGTGTGGCAGTGGGGACATCAAGGAAATGATTAAAAAGACATGAGCAGCTATTATGTCTTTAATTGCTTGTTCCACAGTGGTAGTAAATTTGGACAGACCCCTCATGTGCCACGACTCAACAATAAGAATTTTTCTACTGGTCCAGTCAGGCTAGTAGTTCAGGTTTTACTTGCCCTGCAAATATTTTCACTGTCCCCTCCACAAAAAAATGTGCAAGAGAAAATATATTTATATTTTACATTCAAATTTTCATGCAAAATATTACAAATTTTTCAACCCATTCTAACTGATACTTACACCATGACAATCACAAGTCATTATCACAAAGCAAAACATCAATTCGTCAGCTAGACAAAACATTACCTTAGTGATGCATTCAAATCATAAAAATTCAACAACAATGTTCAATACGTCACAGGCATCCAAATGTTTACATTTGCAGGGCATAAAAACACATATGTGATCATCAAACAAGATGTTATTACAAAATAGCACTTGCCTGATCAGGCCATCTTTATTTTCTTTATGCTACATAATTATTACTATTAATTATGCATTCTATCTCTGAAAACCTTCAAAAATTTTCTTCTCTACCACAATTCTTTACCTCTCCCCCGATTTTTTCCCTTTTATTAAGCCTCTGCAATGGATATCTAAAGCCTACTGTTCTGTCTGGTATGCTGGAGCTCATAAGTAACTAACCAGGCAATGCAGTAATGAGGCTGGACTGAAGTGAGCCACTACCCCGGTCTTAAAATGATACAGGAGGAAGAAAGGAAAGACTGAGAAAACGTAGGAAAAAGTGGGGGTCAGCAGTCTAAAAAGGCAGAGAGAGACTGTCTAAAGAAACTGCTGCTGTCTGTGTAATTATCTTCATTTAACAATGTTAGCAAAAGAAAAATGGCATTGATCTGTAAAACACTGAGGGGAAAGATGTATGTGTGTGGAGCGGCTCTGGTTTGAGTGAAGAAAAATACGTTTGCAAATTCATCTTGACATAAACTACTCTCTGACTGTACCAGCAGCTTGCTTAGCTATAGACTTAGATAACTTCTCAATACCTAATTTAATTACTTGTTTTCCCTTTTTTACCTGTAGGGGCAAAGAACACAGAAATCTTGCCAGTGATTCCATTGATTTCTCTTTTCATACCCAATCCCCATTAAAAAGTACTGTGGTTGTACCACGGTACAGGGACTGTATCACATGTTATACCATGGTACTTTGGAATTGAAAGATTACCATATTCATATACCATGGTATTTACATGGTACTCCAAGGAACAGGATGGTATTACCATGGTACATGTCCAAAAACATGCTATTACCATGAAACGGGTCCAAAAAACAAAACAAAAACATGGTGATATCATAACAATTTTTGTAACTTTTCAGTAATTTTAAATCTCTTCCCTTTTCATTATATTGTTTAAAAACGCTCACTCTTTTTCTTTTTTTCGGCACAAAGCAGTCAGAACACCTACAATTACTGGTGCTTCACCAATGGCACACAAAAAACAAACTCATTCTGTATAAGAGTGTCGAGAATAACGGTCATCAACCTTTTTCAAAAGCCAGAATAATACAGTGCACATTCCTTCCAAACATAATCCACTTCTAGGCATCGAGCAGTGATTCAGTGACTAACAGCAAGCGGGTTGCTTTTATTGTTGCAGCCCGACCCCCTTGGCTTAGGTGAAGAGGCAAACTGGATTACATATCTGAAGTATACATACATAGCGTGTGGGTTGGTGGAGCAGCATCCGCTGCCCACAGAAAAAGAACCAAAGAACCTCGACACAAGCAAATAACACCCTGACCCGCTCAGATATACACAGGTGCACACGTATCACATATACATACCAGAGTTCTCACATACTGCTTACATGTATATATGACAAACTTCTTTCTGACATGCTAATTTCCACAGCCATGTTCTCTAAAGAATTGTTTTTTCAACGGGAAGTGGTTTACTGCAACAAAACAATACAATGTCTTGTAACTTTATAATGTTTTTAATAAAAATTTCATTTATTACAACAAAACTCTTTTGTGAATGTTTATCTTTAGCTACATATTAAGGCAGCAATGATTTAAATGTTAATTCAATAATTGCTCTGATGGATTCCTCAAGTAATTTGTTCAACTGATTTATTACAAAAATTGGCTCGTAAGAGTAATTTGTTCGCAAAACTGACTATACATTTGTTTTTGCATGCACCTAGACAAGACTATGCAATACTTCTGTTCCAGACCTGCATAGTATCTGCGCCTGCAGAACTCTTCAGATTTCCAGAGAACTCCTGTCATTCATGAAATTCTTCAGATCCGCTGCTCCTTGCATGTTCGTTTCTTATTTATTTTGGCTAATTTCGGCTTTCAGATACCAATCAACCCTCTACAGAAACAATGGAGAAAGAATCACCACTGTCTATTACATTTTTAATTTTTGAAGACATGTAAATGTAATTCAACTGAAAAAGATATTAAGCAAACCAGGAAAGGGTGAATCTTCACAAACACACATACTGTGTGTGTATGTATGTATATATATATATATATATATATATATATACACATACATACATACATACACACATACAGTTGTGCTCAAAAGTTTGCATACCCTGGCAGAAATTGTGAAATTTTGGCATTGATTTTGAAAATATGACTGATCATGCAAAAAAACTGTCTTTTATTTAAGGATAGTGATCATATGAAGCCATTTATCATCTCACAGTTGTTTGGCTCCTTTTTAAATCATACCGATAACAGAAATCACCCAAATGGCCCTGATCAAAAGTTGACATACCCTTGAATGTTTGGCCTTGTTACAGACATACAAGGTGACACACACAGGTTTAAATGGAAATTAAAGGTTAATTTCCCACACATGTGGCTTTTAAAATAGCAATTAGTGTCTGTGTATAAATAGTCAATGAGTTTGTTAGCTCTCACGTGGATGCACTGAGCAGGCTAGATACTGAGCCATGGGGAGCAGAAAAGAACTGTCAAAAGACCTGCGTAACAAGGTAATGGAACTTTATAAAGATGGAAAAGGATATAAAAAGATATCCAAAGCCTTGAAAATGCCAGTCAGTACTGTTCAATCACTTATTAAGAAGTGGAAAATTTGGAGATCTCTTGATACCAAGCCAAGGTCAGGTAGACCAAGAAAGATTTCAGCCACAACTGCCAGAAGAATTGTTCGGGATACAAAGAAAAACCCACAGGTAACCTCAGGAGAAATACAGGCTGCTCCGGAAAAAGATGGTGTGGTTGTTTCAGGGAGCACAATACGACGATACTTGAACAAAAAAGAGCTGCATGGTCGAGTTGCCAGAAAGAAGCCTTTACTGCACCAATGCCACAAAAAAGCTCGGTTACAATATGCCCGACAACACCTTGACACGCCTCACAGCTTCTGCACACTGTAATTTGGAGTGACGAGACCAAAATAGAGCTTTATGGTCACAACCATAAGCGCTATGTTTGGAGAGGTGTCAACAAGGCCTATAGTGAAAAGAATACCATCCCCACTGTGAAGCATGGTGGTGGCTCACTGATGCTTTGGGGGTGTGTGTGCTCTAAAGGCACAGGGAATCTTATGAAAATTGATGGCAAGGTGTAAGCAGCATGTTATCAGAAAATACTGGCAGACAATTTGCATTCTTCTGCACGAAAGCTGCGCATGGGACGCTCTTGGACTTTCCAGCACGACAATGACCCTAAGCACAAGGCCAAGCTGACCCTCCAGTGGTTACAGCAGAAAAAAGGTGAAGGTTCTGGAGTGGCCATCACAGTCTCCTGACCTTAATATCATCGAGCCACTCTGGGGAGATCTCAAACGTGCGGTTCATGCAAGATGACCAAAGACTTTGCATGACCTGGAGGCATTTTGCCAAGATGAATGGACAGCTATACCACCTGCAAGAATTGGGGCCTCATAGACAACTATTACAAAAGACTGCACGCTGTCATTGATGCTAAAAGGGGCAATACACAGTATTAAGAACTAAGGGTATGCAGACTTTTTCTTTGTTGCCATGTTTGTTTTATGATTGTGCCATTCTGTTATAACCTACAGTTGAATATGAATCCCATAAGAAATAAAAGAAATGTTTTGCCTGCTCCCTCATGTTTTCTTTAAAAATGATACATATATTACCAATTCTCCAAGGGTATGCAAACTTTTGTGCACAACTGTATATATACATACTGTATATATATATATATATATATATATATATATATATATATATATATATATATATATATATATATATATATATACACACACACACACACACACACACACTCATACTATAGCGCATGAAGTAATTTATATAAATACTATATATACAGTGCTATGAAAAAGTATGATTTCTTCTGTTTTTGTATCTCGTACTAAATTGTTTCAAAAATTCAAACAAAATCTAACATAAAACAAATGCAATCTGAGTAAACACAAAATACAGTTTTTAAATTATAATGTTATTTACTGAAGCAAAAAAGTTATCCAATACCAACTGGGCCTGTGTGAAAAAGTATTTGCCCCTATTTACTAAATCCCCAAATCTATGAAACTGCATTCATAATGGGGTTCAGTTGGACTAGACACACCCAGGCCTGATTACTGCCAGCCCTGTTCAATCAAATCAACACCAAAATATAACTTTTTCAGCAGCATGAAGTTCGCTAAGAGGTCTCACCCAGTTGCACACTATGCCAAGGTCGAAAGAAATTCCAGAAATGAGGAGGAAAAAGGTGATTGAAATACATCAGACTGGGGGTTATAAAGCTATTTCAAAGGCTCTGGGACTCCAAAGAACCACAGTGAGAGCCATTATCTCCAAATGGAGAAACCTGGCACAGTAGTGAACCTTCCCAGAAGTGGCCAACCGTCCAAAATTCCTCCAACAGCACAGCGACGACTCATCCAGGAAGTCACAAAAAAGCCAAGGACAACATCCAAGGAATTGCAGGCCTCTCTCACATCAATAAAGGTCACTGTTCATGACTCCACTATCAGAAAGAGACTGGCCAAAAATGCCATCCATGGAAGGGTGGTGAGGCGAAAACCACTGCTAAACCAGAAGAACATTAAGTCTTGTCAGAATTATGCCAAAACACACCTTGATGATCCTCAAACCTTTTGGGAGAATGTTCTGTGGACTGATGAGTCGAAAGTGGAACTGTTTGGAAGACAGGGGTCCTGTTACATCTGGCGTAAATCAAACACAGAATTCCACAAAAAGAACATCATACCTATGGTCAAGCACATTGGAGGTAGTGTGATGGTGTGGGGATGCTTTGATGCTTGAGGACCAGGGTGATCTGCAATAATTGAGGGAAACATGAATTCTGCTCTCTACCAGAAAATCCTAAAGGAGAACATCCGGTCATCAGTCTGTGAGTTGAGACCCACTGATCCACTTCATGACCTCCATCCCAATTCCAGTATAAACAATCCAAACAGGTTAAAATGGCAAGAGTTGCCACAGCTGAAGAACATTTTAGACTAAAAACAGAATGCCAAGGAGGAATTCAGTGCTGTGGTTGAAGGGGCTTTGGGAGGGAGTCCGTCAGGAAAGTAGGAGCAGGGTTGCAGAGTGCAAGTGTCAGGTCCCCCCTCTAGCCCCACTCCCTAGAGAGAGAGAGAGCTGTTGGCAAGGGTGTGCATTTTTCAGCCCTGCAGTTTGCTTTGTGTTCTATTTAGCTTATTGTTCAAGAGAGCTTCATTTTAGGACAGGCCTTTGTATCTTCTGTACTTTCTGAACGGTGATGAGGCTCCCAACCGGGTATAATTAAGACGGCATTCAATGAGGCCCATCAGCAATTAAAAAATCTATCAGTTTCACTAAGGCAATACAAAGAGAGAGAGAGGGCGAGCATGCAAGCAAAAGATTAAAGAAGTAAGTCACAATGAAGTCAAATCAATGATCAACTTCATATCTGAGCAGAATTGGCAACAAGCAGATTTTTTCTTTTGCATGACTCGCAGCAGCACTTTCACTATCAGACTGCACGCAATGCAACGATCAACAAATCCTACTGATAAACAGCCCACAGCAGGCATAATGGAAATAAAGTGGGCCTAGATCATTTAAAGCTGATAGGAGCAGTGGTCTCCTGGGTAATGCGCTGTACGACCAGAGTAATAAGCTGGCCAGAGGAGATCAAGCAAGCACACGACCCACCACAGGGAGAGAGGAAACCAGCTGCGAACGTTATTTCTCCAAGAAAAAAAACATGACTACAACAGTAATGTGTAATTCGTATAAGTGCAGTGAATTCATAAATGCCTGGAGCTTCGTGGGCTGTGTTCTCTGTAGCTTTAAAAAGGCATGCATTTTTGTCATTTTGACAACAGTATTTAAGTACTCAACAGATAAATCAACTAAGTACTCAAGCACTCAGGACTTCAATCTGCGCAAAAAAAAAAATAATGTTTTTCCACGTTGGACGTCTTTTGCCATCGCATCATGTCTTGCTTTTTTGTTTCAGTGTCTCGCACTATGAGTGCCACATTTTTGAGACGCCATGTCAGTAGTCCTTTTAAAAGAACATGTCTCAAATAACACTATAAAATGCGTATCAAGACCCCTGCCTTCTGTTCCATTAAGCTGCGCTTTGTCTAGATGTTTGAAAGAAATAATGTGTCCTGTGTGAATACACCATAATCTTGTCCGGAGTATTGAGAGCTGTGGCTGCCCCTGAAAGGCACCATGTATAGTGCTGACACAAATTGCTGTCTGATGAGTCAAACTGCAAAGTTTTGGCGAAAATGGTGCCATAAAAAAAAATTAAAAAAAATTTATACATGTTTGTGTATAGTTGATAGTGGACCACTTCCAAGTACTGTACTTGGTAGCACATAGCCAAGGTTTAAGCCACTCACCTGTAGCAGGTGTTTTCGGAGCATGGATTGTGTGCTCGTACAACCACAAAGACATGTTGAAAGTGCGAGCGGATGTTCTTGGGGCTAAAGGGTTTTGCTCCGGGCTCTTGAAACACGATTGTAACTATGTCGTTTCCAATGTGTCTTTTCCTTAGCAGCTATGAAGCACAAACATTGTAGGTTAGTTCATATATGTGATAGGTTGGCAATGAAAAGAAAAAAATGGTTGCAATGGTGTTTGCCTTTGGGTAACTTACCTGCTGTTTGTTATTGGGTGTGTAAGGGAGCATTGTAGACACATGGAACATGATCTCATAGTCTTTAAAAGTTGTATACAAAGAGTGGGTTCCAGTAGAATCCGCTGCAAGAAAAAGCTCACATTAAAGGTTTCTTCCCCTGCAATTGTAAAACACCTTTTATATGACCACCTGCCACTTTTGTTGAAGAAACTAAGCTTTCTGTATTGTCTGAAGGGAATACAAAGTTATCTAAAACCTTGGTTGATCATACAGCCTCATGTATTTAAGACTCCTTGACTTGTTAGGGCTACATTTGGCTGGTCCTTTTTCAAAGGACTCTCTTCTTGACAGAGCTACAGGCCCCTGACATGTATAAGAACTGTTGGCTCAAAGGGACCCGGGTTCGATTCTGGCCTGGGTCATGCCCTTATCATGTTTTTATTCTTGTCAGTTCATCTTTCTGTCAGTCTCTATGGTCCTATGAATACAAAAATAAATACATATGAAAAATAAATTTAAAAGGACAATCACAGTTCAAAAGCAGGATACTGCAATAGTCACTCTGAACCATGGCCCCTCAGACATGGCAGCACAAACTCATCTTCTCAATCCCCGTTTCCTAATTTCTTTATGCCATCAGACACTAAAATCATGCCCCAGTCTGTCATGCAGAGATCAAAGCTTTCTGACAACTTCACCGCCCCTACTTGGCTGCACTTGCAGTCGAGTGGGACTCTAAGGGGGGAAATGTCAAGATTGATAAATGGAATTAAAATCATGCTTGTGATCAGAGACAATATTCCTCATGGTCACAGAGGAGAGGTGGAGCAGGGCTGCCAGGCACTGTGTGCATGACTGGGTCTAAAATAAGGTCACTGTGGTTCAAGTCAAATCAAACCAAGGCATAGAACAGAAGATACAACTGATCCTTCACTAAGCTCCGCCTCCCTTGGTTACCGCTGCTTGCTCTGACAAGATCTGCAGAACTTCCCATAGGAATGAATGGGACATTGGCATGAACGGCTGGGTTTTTGGCTAAAGTCTCATAAATGAAATTGAGAATATTCTTAAGTGGGCTGGAATTAAGAGTGACATTGTAAAGCATATTTATCTGGTGTTTGTTGTAAAATAAATGGTTAAATTACACAGTAATTTGAATACTGTGGAGACGGTGAATCAGAATTGAGGCAAACGATTATCACAGTCACTTGAAAAGAAAAAAGCATCATTAGATAGTGATACACACCTGATAACATTAGTGTAAGTGAACATAATTGCTCATAATGTCTCATAACACACTCACCATGATGCTGTGTACTCTTTATTTACTATCGCCTTTATTAAGACCTGAATTAATACATAAATGAATAAATGTCAAGTTATTAGCTTTAATTTACATTGGAGAAAATTAAAGTGTCCTCGCTAATGTTATACAGTTGAAGTCAGAAGTTTACATACACCTTAATTTTAATACATTTAAACTCAGTTTTTCACAATTCCTGACATTTAATTGTAGAAAACATGTCTTAGGTCATTTAGGATCACTACCTTATTTCAAGAATGTGAAATGTCAGAATAATAGTAGAGAGAATGATTTATTTCAGCTTTTATTTCTTTCATCACATTCCCAGTGGGTCAGAAGTTTACATACACTTTGTTAGTATTTGGTTGCATTGCCTTTAAATTGTTTAACTTGGGTCAAACATTTTGGGTAGCCTTCCATAAGCTTCTCACAATAAATTGCTGGAATTTTGGCCCATTCCTCCAGACAGAACTGGTGTAACCGAGTCAGGTTTGTAGGCCTCCTTGCTCGCACACGCTTTTTCAGTTCTGCCCACAAATATTCTCTCAGATTGAGGTCAGAGCTTTGTGATGGCCACTCCAATACCTTGACTTTGTTGTCCTCAAGCCATTTTGTCACAACTTTGGAGGTATGCTTAGGGTCATTGTCCATTTGGAAGACCCATTTGCGACCGAGCTTTAACTTCTTGGCTGATGTCTTGAGATGTTGCTTCAATATATCCACATAATTTTTCTTCCTCATGATGCCATCTATTTTGTGAAGTGCACCAGTCCCTCCTTCAGCAAAGCACCCCCACTACATGATGCTGCCACCACCATGCTTCACGATTGGGATGGTGTTCTTCGGCTTGCAAGCCTCACTCTTTTTCCTCCAAACATTACAATGGTCATTATGGTCAAACAGTTACATTTTTGTTTCATCAAACCAGAAGACACATCTCAAAAAGTAAGATCTTTGTCCCCATGTGCACTTGCAAACTGTAGTCTGGCTTTTTTATGCCAGTTTTGGAGCAGTGGCTTCTTTATTGCTAAGCAGCCTTTCAGGTGATGTCGATATGGACTTGCTTTACTGTGGATGTAGCTACTTGTCTACCTGTTTTCTCCATCATCTTCACAAAGTCCTTTGCTGCTGTTCTGGGATTGATTTGCACTTTTCGCACCAAACTACATTCATCTATAGGAGACAGAATGTGTCTCCTTCCTGAGCTGTATGATGGCTGCGTGGTCCCATGGTATTTATACTTGCATACTATTGTTTGTACAGATGAACGTGGTACCTTCAGGCATTTGGAAATTGCTCCCAAGGATGAACCTGACTTGTGAAGGTCCACAATTTTTTTTCTGAGGTCTTGGCTGATTTCTTTTGATTTTCCTATGATGTCAAGCAAAGAGGCATTGAGTTTGAAGGAAGGCCTTAAAATACATCCACAGGTACACCTCCAATTGACATATCAGAAGCTAATTGGCTAATTGCCTAAAGGCTTGACATCATTTTCTGGAATTTTACAAGCTGCTTAAAGGCACAGTTAACTTAGTGTATGTAAACTTCTGACCCACTGGAATTGTGATATAGTCAATTAAAAGTGAAACAATTTGTCTGTAAACAGTTATTAGAAAAATTACTCATATCATGCACAAAGCAGATGTCCTAAATTACTTTCCAAAACTATAGTTTGCTAATATTAAATCTGTGGAGTGGTTAAAAAAATGAGTTTTCGGGGGCCTGGGTAGCTCAACGCTGACTATCACCCCTGGAGTCGCGAGTTCGATTCCAGGGCGTGCTGAGTAACTCCAGCCAGGTCTCCTAAGCAACCAAATTGGCCCAATTGCTAGGGAGGGTAAAGTCACATGGGGTAACCTCCTTGTGGTCGCTATAATGTGGTTCGATCTCGGTGGGGCACGTGGCGAGTTGTGCGTGGGTGCCGTGGAGAATAGCGTGAAGCCTCCACACGCATTATGTCTCTGCGGTAACGCGCTCAACAAACCATGTGATGAGATGCGCGGGTTGATGGTCTCAGACGCAGAGGCAACTAGGATTCGTCCACCGCCACCCGGACTGAGGTGAGTCACTATGCCACCATGAGGACTTAGAGTGCATTGGGAATTGGGCATTCCAAATTGGGGAGAAAAAAAACAGTTTTAATGACTTCAACCTAAATGTATGTAAACTTATGACTTCAACTGTACATGTTCACTTGGGAATGAGGAATGACACAGTTTAATCCATAGCATGCTCTTCTCAAGATTTATTTAAAGATAAAAAAAGAAAAGAAAGAAAAAACACTGCATGTATCCTCGTCACTATTACAAATGGCCCAGCAAAAACATTTTTTTATTATTTCTGGATAATTTCTATAAAATCCAGCTTATAGCTATTCAAACACGCATTTCTCCCATAGACATTTGTTGGAAAAAAATCAAGCACTTGACGGAGAAATGGCACATGGCAACAGATGCTAAGAAAAGATTTGTCAGAAACGCTTTTAGGGCGGGGCTTAGTGAAGTGTCAATTGTTGGTCTTTACTGTTGTATTTAGATCCTTTCCAATCATGTTCTCTGATTGTCGATAAAATGCTGACAGTAAAGGGACATTTAGAATGGGCTTCAGGCTTATTTGAGTACAATACTGTTACAATAAATTAACTAGCCTGAAAGCATACTAGCCTGACACGACAGGAGCCCTGAGATTGAGTATTAATTTAGCCCCTTTAACAACATGTAGTTTTGATCATTCTATAGTGTGACGAGGAGGAGGGCGTGGCCAGGCCGTGATGGAGCACGGCTGCCTCTGAATCAGCTGATCAGCGGGAGAGTGAAGAAAAGGGGCGGCCGGAGACGCCGGTTCGAGAGAGACGCACGCAGCTGCGCTGCACGTTTGTTTATGTTGGTTTTAAGTTTACCATTAAAGTTTATGTTTACTTTTCAGCCAGTTCCCGCCTCCTCTTTACCCGTCCTTATACTGTTACATTTACCTCTTTAGGGCTTTTTACACAACATAAAACCCTAATGTCATTTTTAATTCAGGGTTAGGCCACTTTTAACCCTGGGTTAAGCAACATTCAATACATGCAATTTTGAAAGGGGGCTAGCGCCACTTTTAACCCTGGGTAACAGACAACAAATTAGAAACTAAACAGTAATATGCAAATAAATCAGCAAGATCTAAAAAAAATCGAAAAATTCAAGTCCAAGTCATGCGACTCGAGTCCACAACTCTGCTAATTACTAATCATGGGTAAAGTACGAACAGTGTGAAACATGGAACAGGATAACCTAGGATGTTAACACATGGTCTAGAATGATCCTGGGTTAACAATTTCAAGTGTAAAAAGCCCATTGCAGACCTCTGTACCAATGAAATTAACATTCAAGAATCAAGAAATAAAGACTCACTTTTAGTGTCCAGTTGTGCACGGTACTTAGAAAAACCCTTGAGGCGCACCCTTTCCCCCAACAACTGCAGAAACTCCTCCAGGGCAGGACCTGCTGCCTCATTATTGTACATTTCCTCCTCACTGCTCTGGCCATCCTTGCAGTACATGACTCCCACCTTCAGCTGGAAACTAAGCTGCACAACAGATAGAAAGAAAGGCCATAAAGCCACAAACAACAGGAATATTCTATTATCCATGCATAATGCCAGATCACTGATCAATTGTTAAGTAATGTAAGATCACCATACCCCCTGCTCGTCCAGTTTCATCAGCTGCTCTGTGACCTTGGGTGTGTTAAGGGCAAGTCGGAGGCAGTGGGCATTGAGTTCAGGTACAAGATATTCCAGCACCTCTTTCAGAGGCAGGCCTCGAGCTAAGCCATGCTTGGAGGTGGAGGGCACAGCGTCCTCCAAAATGGAGCCCCGTAAGGTTGTTAACTATAGGTAGAAAAGATATAAAAGAGAGAAGTCTTTGTAATATTGATTCAGATTTCAACATTTCTAAAACTTATGCTTTCAGAAATGTCAGTGAAAACACAACTGCATGATCGCAATGTAAAACATAATTTGCACATTTGTGTAATAGCAAATATTTTGCTACAGGTCCGCCTAAAAAAAATCTGTAAAAGTGAAAAACTTTAGGACAGAAATATATGTTTGGAGCAACTGATTCTGTTTGGTGTCGATCTCAGTAAAGCTCATTTGTATCTTTGGAGTGCAGGGTTTTGAAAAGAGGGGGCCTGGCTAATCCAACGGCTCAGCTTGTGAAAATGTTTAGAATCACTTACAGCACCTTTAAGCTTACATTTTGCAAGAAACATGAACACATCAGGCAATCATCAATAACAATTATAATTTTCAAAATTTCATAATAGTGATAGCTCAACTATAAATGCAATCTGTATACAGTACATTTGCATATTGCAGGTGTGACTCAAAGAATGGGCATGTTAAAAACTGTTATACGAGAACTTCTGTGAAAATTAGAACTTGGTACTCCATAATCCAACATACTGTCATCTGTTTGTAGCTGTTCATTATGATTCAGAGACCTCAAACAGTGGAAAAGGTGCCGTAATGACTAGGACAAAAGTTTTATAAAAGCTAATCCACGTCTGCCCACCTGCATTTCTAGAAATAGCAGTGGAAAGATTGCCATGTTGGGCTGTGCGTCACCTTAGTCGCAAAGCTATTAAAGCCAATCAGAATGCATGTGAATCACAATTAGTTTCTATAAATAAGTCCAAATGGCTGAGGTCACATTCAAGTACCTTTTTTTAATAGAGAGATCTAACCTTCATCCACCCATTTAAAGAATGCTGTCAAAAGCTGTGTGATTAGGAAGCAGTACGGTGATGAGCCAGCCAGGGCACTGTGTGATCTATGCAGAGCACTAGTAGAGAGAACTTGCAATGCATCTAAGCATGTTATATAAGATAGCAGTGGGCGTCAGACCTGGATCTCACTCAATGCTAACTACTTAAAATGAACTCTCTCTGTGCAAGCACAAGGATGCATTTTGCATTCAAATGCTGGCAACAACAACAAATGATATTTGGCTAGGTGGATGAGAGCTCACCTCACTGGTTCTGAAGATGATTCTGTAATTGAATTGTTGGCCGTGCTCTTTGTGATCCTCCAGTTTCTCCCGACGAATGCTCACTGCTACTGGCCCCAGTGTCTCATCGACACCTAAGTAGTTCCAGTGCTCTGAGGATAATATAGTTTTGGATTTTTCAATCAATGATTCAAATGTAAAAAAGCAATATGAACAGGTACTTTCCCTGCTAAAAAAGCAGCTCAAAGCAGCCTAAGATGGTTTGATGGTCTTAGCTGGTCTCCAAGTCTGGTCAGGCTGGTTTGGTTTGCTGGTTTTAGAGGGGTTTAGGGAATTTGTAAGCTGGTCAGGCTAGAAGACCAGCTGGCATGAGCAGCTCAACCAGCTGAAGACCAGCTTGGCCAGGTCAGGAGACCAGCTAGACCAGCTGAACACCCAACCCGGTCTCATGACAAGTCGTAATAAAAGTTTGAGATGGCGAAATTGAAAGAAATCGTACGAGTTGGCTCATATGAAAACTTAGGACTTCTATTACCATAGACAAAATAAACTAACCATCATACAAGGTTATTACGGTTTTTAACCCTAACCCAAACCTAACCATGATTTCAATAGGAAAATAACATTTGTGTACTACTGAGGAAAGAAAACAACAGGGTCTGGAACGAGATGAGTGAAACACATTACAGGTTATTCACATATATTAGTCATTTGTATATACATTTGTACTTAAATATGGAATGAGTAACAAAATTTGTTCACAGACGTTTTCCTTAAATTAAGTGTGGATAAGAGGTTAACTAAAATGAAAAAAAAATTAATAAAGTGAAATGTGTTTAGTATCGATTTGAAATTCTGTTTGTTTGTTGATTGGTTGGTCTCTATTAGAATAAAAGTTGTACCTTTTCATATGAGCCAAGTCATACGATACTTACGATGTCGACATTTCGTATAAATTACTACAAGTTGTCATGAGACTATGTTGGAACACCAGCTTGGCCAGGCTACTGTATGAGACTAGATCTCAGGCTGGATTAAGCTTTTTTATTCCCCCCAGCATGAATAAAAAACCAGCCAAGTAATACGGCAATGTCTGAAGCTTTAAATATATTTGTGAAACTTTGTACAAAACTTTTAGTAATATCTCCCTTGAGGAAATCTTACTGAAATGGTAGCTTTACTGTAAATAAAAAAAGAAAAAAAGCACTTACCTCTCAAGTAAAAGTACTTTCTGTAATAATAGGCACCCAAGTCCACATGTTCAACTATGTTGCTTTTTCCACGATCATGGTGGAGACTCTTGCCATCCTTGGGCGCTTCAAGAACAGCCACCCCAGCATTGCTAAAATGGGTGTTGGGAGCTCTTTCAGGGGATCCTTCTTCATCTCTTGAAGAGCTGGAGGCCCCACTGCCGATACTGCCCTGCTTCGAAGGGCTTATGTTTCTCTCTCCTTCACCACCAATATCATTACGAAAACATGGGCAGCTGAGAACTAGATCGTTGCTCTTGTCGTCACCTGAGTCAAGAGAAGGCCCATCCTTGATGTTGAGCTCTTCTTGGCTGCCACAAGGGGAGCTATAAGCCCCACTTTGGGTGGATGAGAGAGATGATGTGTTGGAGGCTGAGGCTGCAGCTGCAGCAGAGGCACCGGTGGTGGTGTTTTTCCTCTTAACCGCACTTTGTCGACTTTGCACTGCCTCATTCAGGTCAAACAGAATACTCTGGACGTCAAAGTGCGCAAACCCCTTCTGGCAGACCCATGGTTTGGGAGGAGGACCTGCATCATCTGACTTTCCATCTTCTGCATCAGAACCTGCACGTGACGAATCACCTTCAGCTTTGACGCTTCGCAGCTTACGGAATATAGACTCTCCACCCGTTTCTGACTTTGAACGCCGTTTCATGTGTTTTTCTCTTTCTTTCAGTCGACTGGCGGGACTGCCACGAGGAGGACCCAGAGGTCCATCAGGCAGGTCAAGGGCAGTTTGTTTATGGGCTACTGTCAGCAACTCACTCAATTTTTCAGGGGCAGGGCTGCGCTGGTCAGGAGCATCGGTTTGGTAACCTTTAAGCATGTCGAAGAAGCTCTCACCAGATACGCCATGCTTGTCGATGGAGGACGTACTGCCGTACTCTCTATGCATGGGTGTCCAGCCAGAAAAAGACCAGCCTTCACTGCCATCGCCGTCTAGTTCGCTGATGGTGATATCGCTGTTGCTGCGCTGTCGGATGCGCCGCATACCCTTGCGGGGCGAACCAAGATAACCATCCGGGGAGAGAAAGCGATTGTCTTTACCTTTGCTGTGCATCTTGTTCTTCAGTGTGTTATGAATGTTACGCAGCATGGATGAGTCCTGAGGGCTGATCAGGTGACCAAGCTTGGTCGACAAGTTGCTTTGGGTGCTTCCTGTGGTGGTGGAAGGGGAATCGGTCTCCACTGTGATGTGCCACACCCCCCCTCCATTTCCTCCCCCTCCTCCTCCTCCTCCACTTCCTCCACTGCTGCCATCTTTCCTGGGGGGCCAGTCAGCAACCCGTGCCCTAACGCCCATTTTGGGAACTCCGGGCGTGCCAGTCAAGTGTGTGCTCTCACTGCGAGGGGGTGGTGCACCACCATTGGGCAATCGCAGACGGCGAGTGTAAAACTCATCTGTAGCGGGAACAGAGCCGCCCACCGAGCGCTCGGTCTGTGAACGCTTTAGACTGGTCATGGTATGGCTATGTGGCAGAGCTCAGCACTGGAGCATGCCCGCAGTGTAGCTGAAATAACAAAGCTTAGGGAACATGGGCAGCCACTCAGCTGGAGAGGCCAGAGAATGGAGGACAAACAATAGTTGGATATAAATGAACTTTGTGATGGAGCTTCTCCTCAGTTAAATCAGGCATGTGTGGACACCATTGTGTGATCAGACCTTCCCCCTCTCATCAGTAGATATTGAACTGAAACAGAAAAATGAGGGAAAGTGTAAGCATTCAACAATGATGACTAATTTATTTTTAAAATTAAAAAAGTAAATAGAAGACGGATCACAGAGGCATCTCAAATAACCTCTGAAAACATTTGTGTTCTGTGATTCAAAAACTTGTCTATCCAAATGCAAACAAATGCCAAAGCAGCATTTACAAATACAGCGATTAAATTGTTGGAGTGTGCAGATTTCTGTGCTGTTGGTCGCTAGTAGGCAGTCCTACACGACACTTTTATTAAACTGTACCAAGAGGCGAATCACGGTCTGCACTATTATTGGTGGTCATCTCATTGTGTTGCTGCCAATTTGCATGATGCCAGTAATCACCAGCTCTCATTGAAAATGTATGACTACCAGTTGCTTTATCGCTGCACATCGATGTATGTGTAAATGCCCCTTAAGGCCACAGCCTGCTACTGAGGCCACTGTGTACACAGTCTAAGAACAAAGAAGTCCTTCAACCCCATGCCCTAAAGAGTGTGGAAAAGCCTTGAAGATGCCAACAACTACGAGCACCACATCCAGGCATCACACCAATGGAAGAGAATGGTAATACATGAAAAATATCAAGTTCCTTTCTCTTCAGTGTTCTTAACTAACGAGAGCTTTGCATGACGTTTTGTACTTAAAGACAACAAATAAGTATTGCTACAACAACTAAACTATCAAATCAATACTAACTGATAGTAAAAATAATGAGCAACAAATTTCATTATCAATTAGTTGGATATAAATTAAAAATCAGCCACATATTTCCATTTCACAAAACTTTATCTTTACCAATGTAATCAACTGTGCGGGTTTCATGGATATCAAGCCGATGACTCAGAGGTAAAAGTTTGCAGGTTTTTAAGCATTTTACATGGTTTCCCCTTATCATGCAAGTGCGAGAGAACCAATACCCATGTTGAAAGTGCGTAAATCTGCGCTTCGTGAGAGAAAATTAAAGCTTACTATATAGACTGTACTATATAACACTACTGTATAATGCTAAATATAATGTAAAATAATGCTGGGAATAATGTACAATATCGTGGGAATATTTCCATATTCCAGTATATCACCAGTAAATTTATGTTGTGGCAATCATTATTTTATAGGAGAAGAATACAGTCACTAAAATTTATTTTAATTGAAAAGAAATGCTATTAGTGACAAAACTATTTTAAAACGTACAATATTATTAAAACATATGTCAAATGTATGTTATTAGTGACTGTGTGCAAGCATAAATTCAGTATTTTCAGCTGAGCAGAATCATGAATATTTCTGTTCTCAGTGTTTCCCATTAATTACCGCCACAGTCCAATTTGTCCTGCCACAGTTTCATAATGAACCAAAAATATTTTTACACTTCCAATAATAACATAAAAGATCTCTAACGTTGTTTTGTGCCATTGCTTCGGCAAAGCATCTCTCACTCCCAGTCAGTCAGTCAGCCCCCTGCCCCCCACCCCCCCATACGCGCGCATGCTCACACACACATGCACTGGAACCAATTATCTAATGTTAACGTTATTACCAGCAGCTATTTTCAGCATCTGAGGAGCAAGTTCAACACAGGTAACCACTTTTGCTTCATTTCTTTGATGGCCCACAGGGCTCGACATTAACGCTTGTCCGCTTGTCTGGGACAAGTGGATTTTTGAAGGGGCAAGTGAAAGAGAATTTTACTTGCCCGAACGTACAAGCAGACTGATTAAAACGTCAATAACAAAAAAAAAATAACCAGCTATATTTGTGATAGCCTAGGCCTGTGTCACTTATTAGAAAGTTCTTATTTCATATTCTTATTCTGCTGTAGAAAGTAACCCAGAGCATGTAATTTTACAATTCGCAAGCAATCTAGTAACAGCTGCACCCTGTTTGATTGACAGGCGGCGCATGTGTGTGTGCTGAACATGCGCGTGTTCCGAAAATGCTCACGCTAATGCGCACCTGATTGGGAATGCCCGTCTTGGTGAGATATTCATGTCAACACAGACATTGATGTCTAAAGTGAACGTAAACAGCGGAGAAAAAAGCGGATTTGTTTTAAAATGTCAGACTTGAAAGTATAAATGTAAGCTAATAGACCAGCAGCTGTCTAGTGTGTCATTATAATAATCAAACAACCATAACAAGAAAACGAGAAAACACTCACTGCTCTTGACTGAGTATCTTTAGTAGCTTTAAATATATATATATATATATATATATATATATATATATATATATATATATATATATATATATAATCATACAGTGAAGACCAGTAGTAGTTTTATGTTGCATTTTATTCTGAATGTTTCCGTGAATCCTTGATAGCCTACTGCTGTTAAAAACTTTTCAAGCTGTTAAAAAAGCACTGAATTTTCTTAATTTGTATTTTTTGTTCTATTACTTTTAATCTCTTTCTATTCATTGTTGTTTTTTATTTTTATTTTATTAATGACTGTTTACTAGTCTTGAATAATTATTTAAGAACTTGAAACCATTCTTCCATAATTAACATATTAGTTAGTATTATTATTTGTTGTGGTATTAAAGCTGGTATTGAGAATCATAAAATTTCACTACAGACTACTGAAATTTTGGTATTGTGATAATGTATATTCTTTACTGTACATGATAGATCTTGCTGCAATAACATGATGAAAAAATAGATCTCATTCCATAGAACTATAAGCATCCCTGCTGTTAATGGTGGTGACGGAGGCTTTTCTTTATTTGATGACCATACATAACATAAAATAATTATCTTATGACAACAGCCTCCTCCCCTACCCAGTGCAGTTTACATTTCTGTCGCAGAGAATTGATTTGATTGCATAGGTACACTATTAGGTTGGGCATCGGTCATAATTTTAGAAAAATATACAACATAAACTTTGACATGTTTCTTGAGCATGTAACTTAAATGTCCTTTTTTCTCTCCAGACGAGTAACTTTTTTACTCGGACAAGTACATGACAATGTCGAGCCCTGGCTCAAATGTATGCTCTAGTCGATTTTGTGTTTTGACCATTTGTGAACTGCATTAAATCTGTCTCATTTACCATGCTTTGTGGATGTGACTTTTTTGCCATGTCATCACCATTCATATCTATACAACCAATGTGTTTATGATTAAATTATTACTAGAGCACAAAATTGTTTACAAGAGCACAAAGTTCTTCATAGATCTAGCCTCTTAATTTTGCTCTCAAAGTGCACTAGATCTACTTTTTCATTATGTTATTGCAGCAAGATCTACCATACAATAAAGGATATACATTATCACAATACCAAAATTTCAGTAGTCTGTAGTTAAATTTGAAGAATCTCAATACCAGCTTTAATACCACAACAAATAATAATACTAACTAATATGCTAATTATGGAAGAATGGTTTCAAGTTCTTAAGTAATTATTCAAGACTAGTAAACAGTCAGTAATAAAATAACAATAAAAAACAGCAATGAATAGAAATAGATTAAAATAGAACAAAAAATACAAATTAAGAAATTTCAGTGCTCTTTTTAACAGCTTTAAAAGTTTTTTAACAAAAGTAGGCTATCAAGTATTCAAGGAAAGATTCAGAATGAAATGCAACATAAAACTACTACTGGTCTTTACTGTATGATTATAATACATGAATACTTTTTAAAGCTACTAAAGTTACTCAGTCAAGAGCAGCAAGTGTTTGTTTTTTTTCCATTTTCTTGTTATGGTTGTTTGATTATTATAATGGTACAATAGACAGCAGCAGGTCTATTAGCTTACATTTATACTTACAATATTTTTTGCCACTGTTTACATTCACTTTAGACATCACTCTCTGTGTTTACATGAATACCTCACCAAGACGTGCATTTTGGTGGAATTCTGAAATGTATTTGATCGTTTAGGCGCGCATTAGAGCGAGGATTTTCTGAACACACGCGCATGTTCAGCACACACACATGCGCCGCCTGTCAATCAAACAGGGCGCAGCTGTTACTAGATTGCTTGCGAATGATAAAATTATGTGCTTTGGTTTACTTTCTACAGCAGAATAAGAATATGAAATTTCTAATAAGTGACACAGGCCTAGGCTATCACAAATATAGCTGGTTATTTTTTTGTTTTTGACATTTTAATCAGTCTGCTTGTCCGATGAGGCAAGTAAAACTCTCACTTGCCCCTTCAAAAATCCACTTGTCCCAGACAAGTAGACAAGCATTTATATCAAGTCCTGTGAGCCATCAAAGAAATGAAGCAAACGTGGTTACCTGTGTTGAACTTGCTCCTCAGATGCTGAAAAACATTACGTTTTCAGAGTCGCTGGTAATAACGTTAACGTTAGATAATTGGTTCCAGTGCGTGTGAGCATGCATGCATACAGCGGGGGGGGGGGGGGGCTGACTGACTGACTGGGATTGAGAGATGCTTTGCGAAAGCAACGGCAAAACACACAACGTTAGAGATCTTTTATGTCATTTTGAGAAGTGTAAAAATATTTTTGGTTCATTATGAAACTGTGACAGGCTGCCACAGTCTAGGTAATTAAATGGGAAACACTGCTTAAAGTATTGTGAAAGTATCAAATTGTGAATTCAGCATCATGAATCGAATTGAAGAGATGAATGAATTGTTACCCACTTAATAATTTATGTTTTTTAAAAATACATTTACAGTGCATTCAGAAGGTATTCAGACCCCTTCATAATTTTCACATTTTGTTATGTTGAAGCCTCATGCTAAAATGCTTTAAATTATTTATATTTTTCACATCAATCTACACTCCTTACCCTATAATGACAAAGCAAAAACCAGATTTTTGATCAATTTGATAACTTATCTTAAAAAGAAAAAACTGAAATATCACATTGACATGGGGAGGCCTGGGTAGCTCAGCAAGTAAAGACGCTGACTACCACACAGTCGCAAGTTCGAATCCAGGGCGTGCTGAGTGACTCCAGTCAGGCTTTCTAAGCAAACACTTGGCCCAGTTGCTAGGGTGGGTAGAGTCACGTTGGGTTAACCTCCTCGTGGTCACCATAATGTGGTTCTCGCGCTTGGTGGGGCACGTGGTGAGTTGTGCATGGATGCCACAGAGAATAGCGTGAAGCCTCCACACGCACTAGGTCTCCGCGGTAATGCACTCAAGCCACATGATAAGATGTGCGGATTGACAGTCTCAGACGCGGAGGCCGCTGAGATTCGTCCTCCGCCACCTGGACTGAGGTGAATCACTATGCCACCACGAGGACTTAGAATGCATTGGGAATTGGGCATTCCAAATTGGGGAGAAAAGGTGAGAAAATAAATACAAAAAAATATATCACATTGACATAAGTATTCAGACCCTTAGCTTTGGCGCTGATTACAGCCTCAAGTCTTTTTGGGTATTATGCAACAAGCTTTGCACACCTGGATTTGGGGATTTTCTGCCATTCTTCTTCCAGACATGATGCTTGGAATTAAGGCCAAACAGTTCAATCTTCATTTCATCAGACCAGAGAATCTTGTTTCTCACAGTCTGAGAAGCCTTTAGGTGCTTTTTTATGTGTCTTGCACTGAAGAGAAGATTCCATCTGGTCACTCTGCCATAAAGCCCAGATCAGTGGAGTGTTGCAGTGATGGTTGTCCTTCTGCAAGTTTCTCCCATCTCCACATATGATCTCTGGAGCTCAACCAGAGTGACCATCGTGTTCTTGGTCACCTCTCTTACCAAGGCCCTTCTCCCCCAGTTGCTCAGTTTGGCCAGGCGGCCAGCTCTAGGAAGAGTTCTGGTTGTTCCAAACGTCTTCCATTTAAAAATTATGGAGGCCACTGGGCTCTTGGGAAACTTCAATGCAGCCGAAATTTTTCTGTAGCCTTCCCCAGATCTGTGCCTTGACACAGCCCTGTCTCTGAGCTCTGCAGGCAGTAATTTTGACCTCATGGATTGGTTTTTGCTCTGATATGCATTTTCAGCTGTGAGACCTTATATAGACAGGTGTGTGCCTTTCCAAATCATGTCCAATCAATTGAATTTGCCACAGGTGGACTCCTGTGTAGAAACATCTCAAAGATGATCCAGAGAAATGGGATGCACCTGAGCTAAATTTCAAGTGTCATAGCAAAGGGTCTGAATACTTCAGTATTCCAGTATTTCAGTTTTTTCTTTTTAATAAATTTGAAAAGTTATAAAAAATCTGGTTTTTGCTTTGTCATTATGGGGTATGGAGTGTAGATTGATGCGATTTTTATATATATATATATATATATATATATATATATATATATATATATATATATATATATATATATATATATAATTTATTATTATAGCATAAGGATGCAACATAACAAAATGTGAAGGGGTCGGAATACTATTTCTGAATGCACTGTAAATTAAATACAGGAAATACAATTTTGCTTTTTATCCGATTAATCAAAGAAATAATCAAAGATTAATTATCAAAATAATTGTTAGTTGTAGCCCTACAATTAAGTAACTAGAAAAAAACTTTTTTTTTTTTTTTACCCTTTTAAAAATTTAAATGAAATTCATTCAATCATGAGTTAAAAAAAATAAATAAATAAATAAATAAAATAATACAGGGCTGAAAACATTTTGTTATCAGATTAATTGTGTTTACCCATGAAAAATCATGCTATTAATTGTGATTAAATATTTTAAATCGACTGACAGCACAATTAATATACAACCTGATTTTACATCTAAATACACCCCTTGAACTAGAATACAAGTGTTCATCCTGTGGCATGCCTGTAAATGCAACATAGTTCTTATACTTTGCAGTGCCAAAGGGCAGATTACAATACATGAACAAATCAATGGCCCCACTGCCATGGTGAGGCAAAATACTACACAACTAGAGTCGAACCAATCGACAGAGCAACACAGCAGTCAGCAGAGATGATCAGAAGCCTTTCAACAACTTTAAGTCGAACAAACTATTATAATACTGGTAACACTAAAGCCAAATACAGATGGCAGCTATTAAATTCCTGCATGCAGGTTGCCAAGTCGCTGTACTATTGACTGCCTACGTCAGTGTTTCCCAACCTTTTAGTCCCGTGTACACCCACAGCCCCATCATCAGTAAGGCTCAAGTACCCCTTCATCGACAT
The DNA here is from genome assembly GCF_019703515.2 of Myxocyprinus asiaticus. NCBI lineage: Eukaryota > Metazoa > Chordata > Actinopteri > Cypriniformes > Catostomidae > Myxocyprinus > Myxocyprinus asiaticus. The sequence goes on from NC_059362.1 coordinate 28,646,763, forward strand.
CAAACTTGAAATGTGTTCCTATTAGACTACTTCATATTATGCTGGCTTTCATTTAGCACCGTCATCATTAAAATCATCAAAGTGGCCATTATAACGATGAGTCAGTTTTAAAATGAAAAATAATTGTGGGTGATATTGATTGTAAAGGCTGAAAAGAGACTCACCAAGAAGTTTCTCTCTCTTTAATAAGACCTGAGCTTGTTTGTCTTTCACAAGTTATTGAACATTCTGGGAGCAATCATAGACCATAATTTAAACAATTTTTTTTGAGACGTTAAGACTTGCTGTTAACCAAGACTTAAAGGTTTAACGAAGCAAAATCACAATCTTTCCAATGAACCATGAATGGGAATCAATGCACTACATCATTGCTGGATCAAATAGGACTCCACTGTTTTCACTCCCATCGGAAGTCCCTGCACAATGCTGCTGATAATTTGCATAAAATGTGAAACTCTGCTGAACTCTGTTGCATCATCAATGGCTGCTGTCACTGATGTCACCTCAAATCACCAATTATTATTGAAAATAATCAACTACCAGTTGCTTTGTCGCTGTAAATTGCTGTCAAAGTGAACATTCCATGACCTTATAAAGTCATCAATAAAAATAAAAAAAGTCAGACCTAGTTTGATGGTCACACAGGTGAATGACAAGTAGGTGGGTCACATTATAATGAACTATTAGATGTGCATTGTTCCTATATGACTGCAGAAGCTCTGAAATGTCAGTTTCCTTGGTGCCTGGCAACCATCTGCCAAAGTATGCTGCAGAGCAGTGGAAGCCCAATGACTACATACTAAATGATGTACAGATTTAAAATATTCACTTTTTAGTGGTAAAAGATGCTGGCTACCAGCCCTGGAGTTCGCTAGCTCCCTAGTTCGAATCCCAGGATGTGCTGAGTGACTCCAGCCAGGTCTCCTAAGCAACCAAATTGGCCCGGTTGCTAGGGAGGGTAGAGTCACATGGGGTAACCTCCTCGTGGTCGCTATAATGTGGTTCATTCTTGGTGGGGCACATGGTGAGTTGAGCGTGGATGCCGCGGTGGATGGCGTGAAGCCTCCACACGCACTATGTCTCCGTGGCAACACGCTCAACAAGCCACGTGATAACATGCGCGGGTTGATGGTCTCAGATGCGGAGGCAACTGAGATTTGTTCTCCGCCACCCGAATTGAGGCGAATCACTACGCGACCACGAGGACTTAAAAGTGCATTGGGAATTGGGCATTCAAAGTTGGGTGAAGAAAAAAAAAAAGATACACTGTTTAATTTTGTAAAGAGATCAAAATATCAGACTAAAATAGACTTGAATTGGGAAAGCAAAAGATCTATGCTAATTATGATAAGGACAAAACACTGGGTCTCATTCACTAATTACATATAAGTTGCATACTTGCTCAGAAAAGTGTGCCATTCTCAAAATCACATTTTTTATGGAGAATCTATTCCAGATAAAATTATTATGCACATCATGTTTGTTACATTGAAATAAGCAAGACTTATTGTTAGGTCACCAAGTTATTCAATAAAAAAATAAAAAAATAAATAATAATAAAACAAATTTAATTTAATAGTAAATTTATAATAATAGGTTATGTGTATGCACAGTTAGTGAGTGAGACCCAGTTACCTAATTTTCTGTGGTTAGAAACAGCAAAAAGAACTTCAGTAAGCTAATGAAATATTTTCCCAAATATGGCGGCAGACCGGAACAACACACAAATCCTTGTGAATCCATTGACATTTGAGTTTATGAATCATTTTTGTAGTGGTAGTGTGTATGTGCTGATGAAAATATTAGATATCCTTCCTGTAGGTGAGTCCCTGACCTCTCGATGGCTGGAAGGGGTTTGTGGAGAGGCGGGTGTGGCGGCACACTAAGTCCCAACACACACTCGGTGTAGATGAGGTCATTGTTATTTCCATTCTTTAAGAAAGTGGTCTTCCTCTCCCGTGTGCTAACTTAAAAATAGTGATGTAATACATTTTGGAGAATGCGGCACAGATGCTTCTCCAAGGCCCGAGAGCAATTCTAAGGCTTAGTCATCACAGCTGCCAAATTATAGCCCAAAGTTTGACAGATGGGGGTAGCACGGTCTGACAGATCTCATGTAACCGGCTAATGAGATAGATACCTGTGACAAGCTTCATGAGGGAGACATTGAGCAAGGCAGATATGACTAACACAGCAATGAGCTCCTTTGCTCCAAGGACAAATCTCTGACAAAATGTAGCCTTATATAGCACATGTCCTTCAATACAGTAAGATAAAACAATGGATATTGTGCATCTTTTTGAGCATCTGGGTATGTAAAAGTACTTAATACGAAAGAGGACAGGGTAGTGGACAGCAGTCTTCTTCATTTTCCTAATTCTTGTCAAATGATTAGCAAATTTTTATGACCTCTTATTGGAGGGAGAGTTCATCCGAGGAACGCAAAATGAGATGTTAGGCAGTCTGTCTAACATCCCCTATGTGTTCCACAGAAGACATATAAACATATAACATATAAATTAGAAACATGACATTAAATGACAGAATTCAAATTTTTGGGAAAACTCTCTCTTTAATTGAGAGAGAGACAAAAGAATCATGTATGTGAATGTGAAAACAAATTTATTTGATAAAATGATAAAAAGGAACTAGTGACCAGATATAGCACCAGAAATATAACATTTCCTTTATACAGTTTGCAATGGTTCAAGGATGCGGCGAGAACCGGCTGAACAGTAAACAAAGTTTTAATGTCAAACTTAACTTAAAACAAACATAAACACAGACACACATGCAATGTGCGTCTCTCTCTCTCTCTCGAAACGGCGCCTCCGGCTCCCTTTATCTCGCTCTCCCGCTGATCAGCTGATTCAGCACGGCCATGCACCATCATAGTCCAGCCACGCCCTCCTCCTCGTCACACAGTTATAAAAATTAAACCTAAGGCCCTATGATTTCCGCAATGAGGAAAACACGGACGGAATAGCGGAATCCAGTCATAAAAAGGAATTAACTATAAAATGCGGAATGTCATTGAATTTGACATATTGGGGAAAAAATTTATGTATAAATGCACAACAAGCAAATCAAAACAAAAAAATGAAAATAATCAAAATAAAATAGTGATTTGTCCTAGTATAATCATTAAACCACAAAAGGCTGATATTTAATTAAACAAATATACAGTTTGCATGAGCTGCGTGCTTCAACAATAAGTTAATGTGAGAAGCCGTTGCCGATACACTAACGGCATCAATAACATCATGCACGCTCTGTGTGTGTATTAATGACAAAGAGCAGAGCACTTTATTCACTGTGAAGCACATAGCACATGCAGACTAGATATTTATTAAAATAATATCATAGCCTTTTGAGTTTTAATAAGCGTATAAGCCGATTTTCCACCAAAATGAAATTTGTGAAATAAATTTCACAAAACGACAAAATAAAAGCTCCATTTTTAAATGTGTGATATTGAAAAAATGCGACAGAAATATATTACTTCTATATAGTAAAATGTAACATTCAATGTATTAGTAATAATAATGATAATAATATATCAATAATAATTATATTTAAGCAATAATGCAATGGTTTGTTGAAAAGTAACAGTTCTGCTATCATTTGATTAAAATTATATGAATTAATTTGATTAGACAATTCTTTTTTGTAATGATAAAATTCAACTTTAAAACCCGTAATTCAGAGAAAATAAAACGGAAAGCATGGAATTTGGGAAAAATTTAAATTGAATTTGGAAGAAAATAAAAATGATTTCATAGGGCCCTATAAACCAAAAATCTTGATTTTGAAAAAAGTTAATGTCCATGTTATATAATAAATACATACAATATAAATACACATAAATATCTGTCCCATGTCTCTGCCATTTGGTATTTCTGACTAGCTATTTTCGGTTATATTTCACATTTGTAAATCAAAAAGTAATTCCAGACTCTATCCTGAAGGGCCCTTAAGGGAACCCTCTCCATCCAAGCTTAAACTAACACAACAGCTTTAACTACTACACTAATTGGTTTGCACTTAAATTGAATCAGGTGTGTAAGCTTAAGCTGGTAACAGAAAAAAAATATTGTTAGTGGCTAAAAACAATTGCTCTAATGAGAACACATCAGCAACAACCACACTGTGAAAAAGAGGGCTCAAAACAATAAAATAGCTTAAAGGTACTGATTTAAAGATCTGCAAACCTTTGCAGTTACAAAAAATGCAAGAGACTGGCACTGTAAAAATATTGTGAGAACAAAATTAACAAATCTAAAAATAATGAAATGGTAAAGTTCACCCAAAAATGAAAATTCTTTCATTTACTCACCCTCATGCTATCCCAGATGTGTATGATTCCTTTCTTCTGCAGAACACAATTCTGATACTCTAAGCAAGATTTTTAGAAGAATACCCCAGCTCTGTAGGTCCATACAATGCAAGTGAATGGTGACCAGAACTTTAAAGGTCCAAAAAGCACATAAAGGCAGCATAAAAGTAATCCATATGACTCCAGTGGTTAAATCCATGTCTTCAGAAGCGATATGATATAGAGGTCAACCGATAGTGGATTTTACCAGTACCGATAACTAAGTTGGGCAGTACCTGCCGGTAACCGATTAATCAACCTATAGTTTTTAAAATTGATACGGAATGAAAAAATAACACTCAAAGTAAAATAGTGCTGAACTTTATTACAAAAATAAACAGTACTGAATGAACCATGAAAATGTATTTCATTAAAAAATTTTAATGAAATAAATATATATAATATATATATATATATATATATATATATATATATATAAGAATTAATATTTAAATTTTAAAGTAAATATTTAAATTTTTAATTGACATTGTTTTCTTTCGTCCACAAGAGGGTGCAATAAATACATAAACCATTCAGCATTGTTATATTACTGCATAGAACATTCCTATCCTGGCTGTTAAAAAAAGTGCATTTCATTTTCAACTAATGTGCATAAAATAAATAAAAAAGTTTTAGTCGGTCCATATTCTCAAATGTTAAGTCAAAAGTAAAATGAGGGGGGAAACGCTTCAATAGATAGTTCACATGGTGTTACACTTGCACTGATTCCTACTACTCCAGACTCAAGCTTCATAATAATAGCAAAATACCACATTGTTTTTTATTCAGTAAGGTTGTATGTAGAATAGCAATATTCACATATAGTAGTGGTATTCGGCTGAACTCTGTGGTGAAGCAGCTCAGACTATGAGCCCAGGCCAGGGGCTGTTCAATCAGACAGAACACAACAGACTGGAACCAAACGCAAGGACCTGGAGACACACATTTCCAAGTTGAACATCTTTCCTGACAAAGCATTTAAAAACTCATTGCTTAATCTATGAAGGTAAAATAGTGCCAAAATGATTTGCATGTGCAGAGTAAGATTTGTGAAAACGTAAATCAATTTGCAAGCATAAAAATAAATTGCATGCGCCCAGAATGTTTTGTAAAGGTGTAAGTTGCTAGCGTAAGAAAAAATATTAGCAATACTTTAATGCTTTGCATAAGTGTAATTCATGTGTTTTGAATCTGTAATTTCGTTATAACAAATTTAATTTGGTGTGTATTCTTCTGACTTCCTTTTTTCGCACTACACTTTTGGCACTGTTTTTCGAAATTACAGATTCACAACACATGAATTACACTTATGCAAATCATTAAAGTATTTCTAATATTTTTTTTCTTATGCTTGCAACTTGATTTACACCTTTACAAAACATTCTGTGCACATGCAATTTATTTTTAAGCTTGCAATTTGATTTACGCTTTCACAAATCTTACTCTGCGCAAGCAAATCATTTAGGCACTATTTTACCTTCATAAGAAACGCTGATAAGAGAGCAAAACGCAACGGCCAAAGACCACCAACTGTAAAGGGCTGTTCAGACCGGACGCTTCTGCAAACATCCATTTGTTTTTCTATGTAAACGCGCGCTAGACAAACTTCTTTGCTTTCCTTTGTTTATGTTTATTCAATGTCTCGTGCAGGAGCGCTGTTTTTTAGATGATGTGTCTAATTAAAAAGAACTTTAAAAGCATATTGAGACAGCTGCTTTCTGTTTAACTGTATTTTTTGCGCTGTGTCTGTCTTTTTTAGTGCAAGAATGTGATCGATCTGAAGTCATCGTATTACAGTGAGGATAAAAAAATGTAATTGAAATCAGATGCGTTTCTGATTTGTTTATACGTTTCTCTTGGCTGCATGAAGATATTAATTTGCTTTCTCACGTCACTACCTTTAAAAATGCAACTTAGCTGGCTAGTGAATGCATAAACATAACCAGCTGGATATAAACTAATGCAAATAGATGGTAATAGATGGTAACAATCATGACATTTAAACATTTGGGTAGGACTTGCGTGTATTTTTGTCACATTGTTCTAACTGCTTGAGGTCAGCTTTAATGTTAGTGTCTTCTCAGCCTTGTCAGCAAACATACTGCTGTAAACATACAGCATCTAGTCAACAAATGAATTACTTTATAATGATATGACAACATGTACTGTAGTGTACTGTATAGATACCTTTTTGTTGTTGAGGTTTTAAATCCACATCTGAAGTGTTCCGCTCCATGCAGAGTGTAGTCTCACGTGTCAAAACATACACCAAGTCATCAGTGAAGTGATCATTTTTATTTCGCCTCTAGAGGCCACTCATACTGTATAACAACAGCGGACCCTTCCCAGCCGCTCCAGCACTGTGCGCAACAGGGAAAAACTATCGGTGTGGATTTTTGCCGATAACCGATAGTTCCAGAAATCTGTTATTGGTGCCGATTAATCAGCAAAACCGATATATCGGTCGACCTCAAATATGATCTGTGTGGGTGAGATACATCAATATTTACTATAAACCTTGACGTTCACTTTCACATTCTTCTTTTGTTTTCTGGCAAATTGCATTCTGTGTGCATACTGCCACCTACTGGGCCAGGAGGAGAATTTATAGTAAAAAGGACTTAAATATTGATCGGTTTCTCACCCACATGTATCACCCGAGATATTCTTCTAAAAAAAAATATATATATACATATTTGTGTTCTGCAGAAGAATGTCAGTCATACACATCAGGGATGGCATGAGGGTGAGTAAATTATTAAATATTTTCATTTTGGGGTGAACTATCCCTTTAAGATAGATTTAGTCTTGAAAAAATGGCAGGTCTTCCAAGCACAAGAAAGGAACAAAGAATGTTTGTATGCTTGGAGGAAATGTTGAACTGGGCTGAACTCACTCGACATCTTTTTGTGAACTCTAGGAAGAAAAAAACAATAGTGTAGAGGACTCGAGAACAATACACATAATTGTAGCCTTTCAAACAAAAGGAAAACCACTTTTAAGCAAACAACGTCCTCTATACATGCTTAACGAAATTGCAGAGAAGTGGGTATTTCTGAAGAGTTTTTTTTTTGGACCTTTGAAAAGGGCACATTCCTAAAGCGTTCATCCAAGAGTCACTGCAAAACCAGCAGAAATTGCTGTCATTTGCTCTATACCACAGCCATACAGTTTTTCCCAACTCTAAATAAAGGCACTTTTTTCTCCGTTACAGGCACCTGGTCTTCAGTTGTCTTGCTGATGACATGGCCAATTTTTTAATCACACCTTCAGGCCAAGGCACGGCAACACCTGTGATGGGAAGTGTGAGGACTGGTCGGATCACAGCCACAGAGACAAGAGAGCACTTGGCTGAGACCACCATTCTGCACACAGATGTGGCCTTACAGGAGGATGATTAGAGCCTCAGTAGGTGACACCTCATTGCAGACAAGAGAGGGTGTGAGAGGGACTGACAGCATGTCTTCATCTCTCATAAAAAAATAAAACCTTCCTCAGTATCAATAGTGACCCAAATTTACTCTGCCCTACTACCATTTCAAAGAGAAACCACGTCATTCCTTTGCTCTTGCCAGTGCACTTCATGTCAAAGCTGCCTTACATGCTGCCAGCGAGCCATATGACAATTGTTGGACACCAATTAAAAAAACTGGGGTGCTGAGTTTACATGATCACCGTCCCCTTAAAAAACACAAGGGTGCACTAGAGAATGGGGTAAGATGTGTCACACCATTAATCTAGCAAACTGTACACATAATGTGTGTCACGCGACCATATACCTTAAAAGGTACAGTTTAGTACTGTATTTTCTTAGAGTGTATCAAAGTACACTTTCTACATGGTACGTAACATTACATTTAAGTCAGAGCAAACTTATCCAGGTCTAAAAAGATACCTCATAAATGTTTTGGCCAAAGATTAGCCATGAATTATTAAATAAAGCTTTTTCCCAAAATAGTAGTAGTGAGGTAAAATGTGTCAGATGTTCTGGGGTAAGCTGTGCCAGTGGCTTAACAAACAGGCCCTAGGTGATAGTGAGCTTTGCATCCAAATGCAGGAAATTCTGTTACAAAATGTTGAAACTTGAAAATGTGTTTTATTACACTGAAATATTCTGAATATTCTAGCTTTCCCCTCAACTCTCCCCTACTTAAAGCTGCTTTGAATGGCATGTAACCAACACAAATATTCATCACCACTGTTGCCAATTGTCAATTTAACTCATTAACATTTTCAGAGTGTGGTACCACATAAAAAAAAGACAACATAAGAGCATTTTTGACTCCATTCCATGACAATAAAGCTCTTTCCTTCAGAGCTTATCAACCAATTTCTTTCAAAATGCAATCTCTCAATGGCAACCTGTGTTGCACCTCAAATTATGCATTGAGGAGGAGTGGAAGATTGTGCTTCTGTCTTGATGTCTGTAGCTGGAAAACAATATCACCAGATTTGCAAAGGTGAAAAGCGACAAGTGCCAAAACTGATTTCTTGAGCTGAGCTCTATGCCAAGCCAGAAGACATTCTGCCTCAGTTTCTTTGCACTCTGGTATTGAGTAACTACAATCTCTGTTTAAGTCTAGACTAAACACTCATCTCTTCAGTCAGGCATTCACCTAATTTACCCCTCAACCCATAGTTATGCTGCATTAGTCAGGTCTGCCGGAACACTTCTCATATTCAATAGCTCAGCTTCAAAATTAATTAAATGAATCTATGCTTATATTATTTCTTATTTCTTATATTATTTTGCTTATATTATACATATCCCGAGGTTACCATAGCCTACAATATCCAGCTTTGGTCCAGCCCGATGTCTGACTTCCACCAGTGTGTCGCTGAGCGGTGACTACTAACTGGAATTAACACATGACTTGTATTAAATATAGCTAACTGATATTGGCATTATATTCATGCTGTATAGTAGGGCCGGAATGACGCGTCGATGACGTACGCCGATTTGCGTGGAATGCGTCGATGCGTCGCACTGTTTACGTTCATCCCCAATGATGGCGGCTCTGGCTCCCGGGCATGCTGAAATGAGTCTTTATCCCAAAAAGCTCAAACCCGATCGTAAAACGTGTGGGAATTCTTTAAACAGAGACCTAATAAAATGGTGCCTTGCATGCTTTGTAAAATACCACAGCAGCACAAGTGCTATGCATGAGCATCTCAAAAGAAAACATCCTGGGGCTCTCCGACCTCAAAATGACAAGACAGCAGCATAAGTATTTGGACTATTACAGTTAGTTTTGTCGGATTGTTGGTTGTTAGCCAGTGCCTGGGAGACCTTATCTGTCATGTTTCACACAAAAACTCAACGAAGATTCCCTAGAGCAGATGCTAATGGCTAGTATGGCAACGCCGCTTTCCAGCGCATTTGCAAGCTGTAAGCTGTTTGTTTATGTGCATATAGACCTATGACACTAAACGATGTAGATTTACATTAACGTTACGCTCTAAGTCGGTGTAAGCAACATTTTGCAAATAAATAATACAAATGCATTTCCGATTACAATTGGCACAAGCAATTGAAGTAAATCATACTCAACATTATTCATGGTAATTAGTGGCGGAATATAATAAATAGTATCATTAGGTAAAAGTTAATTCATTGATTTCATGTAAAAAATTTCACTAATTTTATTTTGTGTCTTTTTGTGTCTCAGGAAGAGGCAAAGCTGTGAGCAAGATTTTTTTTCCATAAAAAGGATGTCACTGTATGCTGAGTGAATGATGCCCTAAATCTTTTTTTTTTTTTTTTTTGGCACTTTATGTTGGGCTGAATTTATGTTGGACTCATGGACATTTTTATTACTGATAGATGCCTTTTAATTCTTGGCACTTTATTTTTTTATGTTGGGAATGTTTTATTTGTAAAGTAAGTATTTTTATGAGAAAATGTTTGAATAAAACTTTGAAAGATTAATGGCAGAAGTTACAGTTATTATTTATTAGTAAGATAACCATAATAATCAATAAATTTATAAAAAATAATCGTTAGATTAATCGACTAATCGAAAAAATAAATCGATAGATTAATCGATTGAAAAAATAATCGTTAGCTGCAGCCTTACTGTATAGCCGGAGGAGAACTGGCTCTCCCAGCTGAGCCTGGTTTCACCCAAGGTTTTTTTCTCCATTAGCTAACATCTTATGGAGTTTTGGGTCACATTTGGCTTGCTCTCTGGGGGCCTAAAGACAAATAACTGGCATGATTTTCAATGACATTTTTTTTTTCCATTAAAATGCTCAATGAGGACTTTAAGACATTTCAGGCACTGCACACATTACAGCAAAATGTTCTGTAAAGCTGCTTTGAAACTATTTGTATTGTGAAAAACACTACAAATCAAAATGACTTGACTACATTTAAAGTCTGTAACTCTTTGTGGGCAAAAGAAAGTTGTGAGGAACAGCATAATGCTGCATTAACATAATATTTGATGGGAATGTGAAACAGCAACCAAAAGACAGGTTTGGGCTGCCTGGTGGTTAATGATAAAAACCCCTCATTTATCACCCTTTAACAGTGGAAGACTGTGTTTACCCACTAAAGAACAACCACTTGGAAGACTGAGGTCAGTGTGGTCTCCCACGCATTCATCATTTTTGCTTGCCGTATTTCTCTTTTTCTCACCCTCCCTTTTTCCCTCCTTCTATTGGTTTGTCTGTCTTTCGTGAATTTTTTGTGATATATCAAAGGAGAGAGATGAATGAGAGCATGATGCATTGTTGATGCAGATCATGATAGGTTGTATGTGTGTGTTGGTGTAGTAGAAAATAGTGCTTGGTGCTCAAATTCTGAAGTCGCTCACTAAGATGGAATTATGTAAACTAATTTGCAGTTTATGCCCACACACAGAACTGGACAACCAGCAACAAAACATGAGAGGATGATTCTTAAGCACAGTTCTCTGATCAAAAATCAAATCACTTTTATTGTCACACAACCATATACATTATTTCAATCAGTGGGTGAAAGGCTTGGGTGCAGTTCTGAGCAACATAGCAGTCATGACAGTGATGAGACATATACAAATTTACACAACACAATTTACAATCTAATATACACAATTACACACAACACAATATACAAATATTAATATACAATGTACAGTATACAATACACACAATATAGAATACAAATTATACAATAAAAAAATAGTATAAATAGTATATTTATAATATACAGTAGGTTGTATTGTACTGTATTGACATTCAGGCTGTCGGTCGATAGTCAGTTGCCAGTGTGTTGTTAAGAGAGAATATAATTTATGACAGTCCGGTGTGATATAATAAGATTAATAAAGTGCAGTGATGATGTATATTGATCGTGAGAGATCAAGAGTTCAAAAGTCTGATTGCTTGGGGGAAGAAGCTGATCAGGTAATGTGTTAAGCATAAAGCTTTTAAAAAATTCAACTGCAGTGATTGTGGGTGGTATGACAAAAATCGAATTAATTTTATATCACGATACTAGGGTGATTTTCACAAAACCTGTCAAGAGAATGTCCTGTCATAATTAACCCCAAATCAATACAAAATGAAGAAAATTAAGCCTACATTTAGGACCATTGAGATTTTTTGCATGGTGACATTTTTTTCAGGACATTTAAGGAATATTCCGGGTTCAATACAAGTTAAGCTCAATCAATGGCATTTGTGGCATAATACTGATTACCACAAAAAGTAATTTTCACTCGTCCCTCCTTTTCTTTGAAAAGCAAAAATCGAGTGGAAGTGAAGGAGGCCAGTCTGAAAACTTTAAAATACTCACTGTTTCAAAAGTAACAAATACTGTTGATTAAGCTTAACTCTTATTTCTTTAAGCACATTTTATCACACAATTCTCATTACCATAACATGTCTGGCGTTTTACTTTAACTATTCCCATTGTTTTCAAAAATTATTCTCTGTGCTGTAACAGTAATTGTTTTCACTATATTACTGTAAAAATATGCTGTTGTACAATGTTTTTAGTAAAAATTAAAAGCAGTACCAATGATATAAAAATACTTTACAATGTAAATACTATATCATTTTTACACCTTGCGATAATGAGAATTGGGGGGTGAAATGTGCGTAACTGTCATGAAAATAATGTCTCAATGTGAAAAATCTTAATGTCCCTAAAAATAGGCACAATTTTAATAAATATCATTTTGTATTTGTTTTTATTATTTTTATTTGAGTCAAATGGGACCAGCAAATTTTCTTGGCAGGTTTTGTGAGAATCATCTGATAACGGTATACAGTATATAACAATATATTGATTTTTTGCTGGAAACTCAACCCTAAAATGTAATAACTTTTTTTCTTAGTGACCTAAATGCTTCAATGATAAAAGGGACTTCATTCATAATATTACTGGATGATCCTGCATAAGTGCAAAACAGCTTCACATTATGCAACACGAGTTAAAAACAAAAGAAACAATAATGATATTACGTTATAAACATGATCATGTTTGAAGGCATTGTAAAATAGCCAATATATGCACACGTGACCACACATCAGTTGAATTCTATATTAATGTGGTAATTGCAACGTTGCTAGGTAACCATGAACGGACACACATGACGTGATGAGCTGCATCAAAACTAAATCGCTCCCAATATAATCAAAAAAAGGAGTCTACACTGACAGCGGCCATCTGTAACAGTCCCCAGAGTGGACCACAGTTTTCAGCATGTCAGATGTTTTAAATTCCGTTACAGATACACTGCAGTCTACACACACTGAGCACTTTATTAGGAACACAATGGTCCTAATAAAGTGCACACCATGGCCTTCTGCTGTTGTAGCCCATTCGCTTCGAGGTATTCTGCTCACTACAATTGTACAAAGTAGTTATCTGAATTACAGTAGCCCTTCTGTCAGCTCAAACCATTCAGGCCATTCTCTGTTGACTTCTCTCATCAACAAGGCATTTCCATCTGCAGAACTGCCGCTCTCTGGATGTTTATTGTTTCTGGCAACATTCTGAGTAAACTCTAGAGACTGTTGTGTGTGAAAATCCCAGGAAATCAGCATTTACAGAAATACTCAAACCATCTGGCACCAACAATAATACCACTGTTAAAATCACTGAGATCATATTTTTACCCCATTCCGATGGTTGATGTGAACATTAACTGAAGCCCCTAACCTGTATAAGAATGATTTTATGCATTGCACAGCTGCCACACGATTGGCTGGTTAGATAGTCGCATTAATTAGTAGGTGTACAGGTGTTCCTAATAAAGTGCTCAGTGAGTGTATGTCTCATGATTTAGCATAATATTACACGGTAAATGATACGGCCTAACCAAAGCAGCAATTCAATGGAGTTGAACAGCATCTAGTTAGATGTACAACAGTGAGGTTGGACTAATCTTTTGATGAGCTGAACTGTATCATCTCACCTGTGATGTAAGCATCTGCATTTAAAAAAAAAAAAAACATCTGATTTCCTCTCTAACCTCTGTCTGCATGATTGAGCAATCACTGCATGAATCATCAACAAGGACAGTTAGGAGGAATAAAAAAAAAGAGCTAGCTAGCTACTAATCTCTTTTAACAGCTGTGATCATACATCATAACAAACACGTTAAAATTTCCTTGGTATTTCGGTGGGACACATGACAAGCTCACACACAGCTGGCACTCTTGGGTAAAAATCAATACCAGCAGATGATTTTTCATGCATTGCTCTGACTTATTAATAATGTGTAGTGTGATAGAGGCATGTTCTTTGGTGTAATCAAGTATTTCTGGCTCATTGAGAGTGATGTGGCCATTGAAGTGGCCAATCTAATGAGATCTTTTTATCAAGACCAATGAAAGCTGACAACTGAGCCTGTGTCAACAGAAATGATTGACAGAACAGCCAAGAGAGAGGAAAGAAAGAGGAAGAAAAAAGATGTTCTCCCTCTCTCTCTCTCTCTCACATAACTGACAAGTATTCAGTCTAATGCACAGTATGCAGAAATGTGACTGAGACATTAAACAGGAAAACTGCTCTATCCACTCACATCAGGAAATGCACTGACATTTCCGAAACACATTTACCAGTATGCCTATTTTACAAACAGCAAGCACTATCACCTATAAATAAACAGAGATAAAATGCTCAGCACACATACACACAAGGCCCTTTTAAAAGGTTCCATTCAACTAAACAAGGCCACATTCCCTGAAAATAAAAGGACGACATTGTGTTTGTGGTATTGATTTGCATGGACGTTCTGCTGGAGCTGCTCTCATGGTCTCCACAATCAAAAAATAAGCTGGATTTATACGATTCAAGCTCAGACTGCAGAAAATATTTGTAGGCAACAGCACAGAGGGAAAGACTACTGATTTAATCACAGCAGGTCACAAAGTTGCTACCCTGTTGTTAGCTGTTTGTAGGGGTTCCTATAGTATCCAGCTGTATCAGAAGGCGGATCACATGAACTCCATTGTAATCACTCAAATTGGTATTCAATTTGCATTACTGCTTAGCATAAAATTATACTGTTCATATTGGTTGCAACCAATTGCTGTTACTTATCATGCCTTAAACTCTTTTTGAAAATTCTTATTTTTAATTTGTGGCGAATTTGCAAATAAAATAGTTTGCTGAAAATGTTTGCCAGAAGTATGCAGCTCTTTGCTGGTATGGTGAACCTGTAACAACCCTTTTGTAAACAATGGACAGTAAAGGGGTGGTCACACTAGGATTTAAGCACGCAATTGTTTTTCGTACAACGCAACAGACCATGATGTCACACGAGAGGACTTCTTGTGTAAGTAAATAATACATCACAAATAACAAATAATTTTATATTAAAAATGTTAAAATATATATTGTCTACTCACTTTCCTGCAACAATAAAACACACAGCTTTAAAATATGTATTCTCTGTATTGAGCCAAGAGGTCAGTATGTTTCATGAACTAACAAATTCAATTAAATAATTGTTAATTAATCAATTTAAACTATTGTTTACCAAGGGTTTGCCACAACTGCCTGCGACAAATTTGCCACGAAATGTTTGTCACAAAGCTCATTTTCATGGGAAAATATAAACTTGTAAACTTGAATAAACAATGTTCTCCAGAAACATGCTACAGGGGTTTGCCAGACGTTCTGTCACTGCAAATTGCTGTCAGTGTGTGTACATAACTTATGCACATTCCAGGTTCAATACAAGTTAATCTCAGTCAACAGCATTTGTGCCATAATGTTAATTACCACAAAAATTAATTGTGACTTGCCCCTTTCTTTACATAAAGCAAAAATCTGGGTTACAATGAGGCATTTACAATGAAAGTGAATGGGGCCAATCCATAAACGTTAAAATAAAGTACAGCCACAAGACATAAATAATATGCGTTAACATGATTTTAGTGTGATAAAAATGCTTACTAACAATTTTAGGTAAAGTAATATCAAATTTTTCAACTTCATTGCCATGATGACATAATGCTGTAAACCCTGCAATCCTGGTAAATGATTTAAACAACTTTACAGCTCAAATAATACATGAGTTTTAACAGAATTAATGTAAGTGCTTTTATAAAAATTATAAGCTTCACATTTCTGCCTTAAAACCTTCCAAATATTTGTCCCATTCACTTTCGTTGGAAGTGCTCACTGTAACCTCGATTTTTGCTTCTTTTTTTTTTTAAATGAGGGACGAATTTAAAATATTGTGTGTGGTGATCAACATTATGCCACAAATGCTGTCAATTGAGCTTAACTTGTATTGAATCTGGAATATTTCTTTAAGAACTTTAAGGTATCAGAAATAGTAACAAGACTTCCACCAAATTGATTGCAACCTGTAAAATCTTGAATAGAAGGTAAAATTCTCACTGTTAATGAGTGCAATGTATGTTAAAAAAATAGTATGAATCAATACTGCCCTAAAAACAGTAAAACAGACCATTTCCTCAGCTGAAAGTCATTTACTGAACCATAATGACCCAAAAAGAGTGTTACAAATTAACATCGCCTTCTTCACAACAGCCCCAAAGGCCTCATACAAGCAGTCAGCATGTCACGCAAGTATGTCACCAGACAAATCTTGGCTCTCTCTAACAGAGAAACATCCACATTTCCACCGACAGTCCCTAGCAACACAGTCACAGGGATGGTAGGAAGTACAGATGAAAATAGCTGAGAGGGAGAGAGAGAAAACAGCAGGAGAAAGAAAAGGGAAAAAGAGAGAACTCTGTGCTGTAATTAACAGGAGAGTCTGTCAAACAGCCCCACACCATATAATT
Organism: Myxocyprinus asiaticus; assembly: GCF_019703515.2. NCBI lineage: Eukaryota > Metazoa > Chordata > Actinopteri > Cypriniformes > Catostomidae > Myxocyprinus > Myxocyprinus asiaticus. Next base: position 28,663,393 of record NC_059362.1, read on the forward strand.
CACTCTTTTCAGAGAATCACATAAAAAAAAACAAAAAAAAACAAAAAAAAAAAAAACAGAAGGACAGAGATTTAATGTTTCATTGTGCAGATCTCAAACCACTTTTAGATATTTTTAGATGGGGCTAATTAAGAGAGGAGGCGGGGCTTGTTTCTGACAGGTTGAATGCATGACTAGATCTTTTCTATATTGGACTGAAATGCAGACAAAAGTTTGTCTATGAGCATGTTTGGTCGTGATGTAAAGATATTGGTTTGGTATCACTTATATAAGATGTGTGGGAGTGAGGGGCTTTATTAACTCACCCACACATGATCCGACAACCTCAAATAAACTAAACATGAAGTTTCTAAACAACCACACAAACTCTAGCATTGTGCCATTTGGATACCAGCAGGAGATTCCGAAGTCTCTCTGTCAATGGAAAAGGAAAGGTACTCTGACACTGGTATAAAAAAAAAGAAAAAATCATGCTGGATAGAGGCATGAATTGGGGCGCTCCCTGTGCTACCACAGGTTGGTGGAGGAGGAAGCATATCAGTGAGTCATTACAACCAAAAAATAGCTTTGCAATGAGCAGCAGGCTTTTGATATCTGGCTGTCGTACTCTCCTGTGTGTCACCTCCATCCAAACACACATCTGTGTCCTGCTTCCAATTCTAGGAGGCGGACCTTCCTTATCTTAGACACAAGCTGCCGATCACCCAAAGCAAACATCTGGCTGGTGGGTATTTGTGGCACTGCAGAGGGACAGAAAAACAAGAGTAACACTCAAGCTGCGCTGATCCTAACTGCACCAGATATTTTTTTCTTTCTCTTTGCCAGTGAGAAGAACAGGGATGTGATGCATGTCAGAGAACATGAATCACAAGTCCTAATGGTGAAGAATCTGAGCTGTTATGGCACAGGTTGCAAGTTCAACTCCAGTTAAATGGTGACTCAGAAAGTCGAGAGTTACTGTGATCTCAATCCAGCGGTTTCAACCTGTGTGCCCTAAAACGAGGTACTTACACCCCCCCCCCCCCCACCCAAGTTGCTACAAAGACTGTTATTGAAGTCACAATATTGTTTTTAAATAAGATTCTGTATTAACTCAACTTTTGCGTTGTCCTTTTTGGGTGATTCTCACAAAAACTTTCAAAAAATTTCCGTCCTCACTGGATGTTTTTTGTTTTTGGCACCATTTGGAGTAAATTCTATTAAACTAAATTCAGTTAACAGTGATGGGAAAAATACATTATTCTAATTGAGAAGTAGGCTACAGCAAATTGGTAGAGATTGGAACAGCAATTCTGAAAAAAAAAAAAAAAAAAACCTTGGATAGGAAAGAATTTCTCCTGAGATAAATTGTTACATAGACGCCGTTTACAAAGATGAATTCTAGAATACAGACAATGTTAGTATTTAATATTTCATCCACATACCAACCCCCCCCCCTAAAAAAAAAACCTATCCAAGCGTAGCGTTTGACTTGCTTAAACTTGTATTTTAAAATAGAATGAAATAGGCAAGCACAATTCAAGAAACTCTGCAAAGCAGGTATGCAGACTGCAACACCCTGTCTACTAAATAACTGTTAATCTCCCCAATTTTAAAACACAGTTCTTGTCCCAGTTCTAAAATTATGAATGAATCGCACTGTGCTGATGGCCAGCTTTTCCAAACTAAGGCCTGGGCAGGTCATTAAGCTTCCTGGGCTGTGACCAATAGCATAATTTTCCTCCATTGGGAGTGTACGGTGGCCAGAATAGCTCATACCTTTCACACAGCACAGGCAGTCTCCTTTCCTCTTTCCAGAATAGGGCGAAAAGGTGAGTTCAAGAATGCCAAGCAAAAATGTGGGGGAAAATGTTAAGCTGAAAAACTGAATCAGCAAAGCAAAGTCAACTAAGCAACAGTGTGACTCATTAATATAAGCCAAGAGTGCTTTTTAGCACAATTACAAAACTAGAACATGTTAATTAATCATTAATTCATGATTAATATTTTGAGCATGCATAAAATTATCTGTAACAACTTTAAGTGGTGCTACAAAGCAAATATCAGCACATTTTAGGAAACTCCGAAAATCTGTGGGTTTCACAGTCACAAAAATGTAAAGGAAAAACTTGCTGGGAGCTGTGATTATAACAACATGGCAACTGCTGGGACATTTCTCTCCTTTGACTCACAGTGACACCTGAAGCTCTAAGGGGTCGTTCACACAGGAAGTGTTATCTGTTCCGTCTGCGCTATTTACAGAGCTTGCGAGGTGCAATTGGTCTTCTTTCTCATGTCTAATTACTAATCGCTGCCTTTTCTGTTGATTCTCATGACAGCCAACAGAAAACAATTGGTGTGCTGAGTGTCATGTTAACACTCTTCTGTTGCTGCCTTGCAAGCACCGGTATTTGCAGTTTTTTAATTTGAGAACGCATCCTCTGTGAACAGCCCCTAACGCTACTGGTGTGAAGATGCAGCTTTGGATATTAAGATAACAAAAGGTTCTTTTTGGACTTCACTCTTTCTGAGACTTGAAAAGACTTTGTTCTCCCAAGCAGGGAAATGGAGGAAGTTTCTAAGAGTTAAACAGGATCAACCTGGAAGTCTGAAGTTAAACCCACACCAAGTCCACAGGGAATGAGCCAAGAAACCCTCACAGAATGCGAATCTTAAGAAACAAGGTTTATATTTACTCTCAATTCTAGATTTAGAGCTTGATTAAATTTGGCTGTTATTTCCCTACATATGCTGAACCAACTGAAAAGTGCTTACATAAATGCTAATTAGCTTTTTGTATTGGCTAATGGCCACAAAGAAATATTTTAAGCTTTATGCAAAGTAATGTTCCTCATTTAATAGCTTGTTCATTAAGCTGACATTGATTCTGATCATTTATACTTCATTAACACTTATATATGAATGTCAGAAATGTGCAAACAACATGGTTAATGGCAAGTTGGGTCACTGAATTCTGAAACTCAAGGCTACACACTTGATAAAAGGTGGTCAGTTAACCTCATCTATGAATGTAATAACCTGTTAGCTAACCACCCTTCCAAGCAATGAACAGAAATCTTATGCAAAAGTCAAGCCTTGTTTATAGCTACATTTTAAGGATTGGGAAAACTACAACAGACGACATACACACACATCAGATCATTCTAGAGGCGTACACATGGTGTATACGAAATCATAAAACATGAAGGCGCACAACGCACTCTTGCTCTAGTTAATTTGTGCAAAGTATACACCAGGCTTCAGGGGACCGCACAGGACAACTGATAACACAGAATCAAATCACAGCTATATGTCTCCAAGGCTTGACAAAAATAATAATAAGCAATGTCTAGTCTCTCTGCAGACATTCTCTTTTGAATCGTCCTGAATTTATCAAGACCACAGTAATGAATGTCTTATTGCAGCTCCAAAGGCAGACCCCAAATTATGGGGGGTGGGCATGGGCATCTTTTACACAATTTAGTATGTCTATGAGAGTCTGTCTTATGAAATGCTCTGAAGCCATCTGATTTTAATAAAGACTGCAGCAGCATGAGATGAGTCTCCTTGTTGGAGAGTCTCAATGACTAATGCAATGCTCCACCATTTTCTGTTACAACGGCTTCCATTGGCCTGTCAAATGTATTTGCTGCTATTCTCAAGCCACACATGCAGTGAGGCAGTGATTTTTGGTGCACATTGTGCATGCTAATTATACACAAACATGTTCAAGTACTAAAAGTTAAACATGTTCTAGTCGCAGTTCCAGCTTGATTCTGTAACTTGGGAAAGATTTAGTGCAGTTTTCTTGATATCTCTGCTGAAAAGACCATCTTAGACCAGCATTAATTTCCATGATGGTCCAAGGTTGTCTATGGTGGTTACTACTGGTCCAGCTGGAGGACCTGGATGCACTGCAAAGAAATTATTTTCTCATAAGACATATTTTTGTCTTGTTTTCTAGTAAACATATCTAAATAAAGTTAAATATACCCTCACTGAGCACTTTATTACGAACCCTATGGTGCTAATAAAGTGCCAGACATGGTCTTCTACTGTTGTAGCCCATCCACCTCAAGGTCTGACATGTTGTGCATTCTGAGATGATATTCTGCTCACTACAATAGTACAGAGTGGTTATCTGAGTTACCATAGCTTTTCTGTCAGCTCGAACCTGTCTGGGCATTCTCCATTGACCTCTCTCATCAACAAGGATGTTTTTTTTTTTGTTTTTGGCTCTATTCTGAGTAAACTCTAGAGACTGTTGTGCTTAAAAATCCCAGGAGATTAGCAGTTACAAAAATACTCAAACCAGCCTGTCTGGCACCAACAATCATGCCACGGTTGAAATCACTGAGATCAAATTTTTTTCCCCATTCTGATGGTTGATGTGCACATTACCTGAAGCTCCTGACCTGTATCTGCATGATTTTATGCATTGCACTGCTGCCACACAAATGGCTGATTAGATAATCACATGAATAAGTAGGTGAGCAGGTGTTCCTAATAAAGTCTTCAGTGAGTGTACTCGAGAAGCAAAATAGCATAAGATATCTAGTCTTGTTTTCTGAAAAATGTAACAAAATTTTGTGAAATGGAATAATTTCAAAAGGAAAACAGTGTAGTGTAGCCATGTTGCAAAAAAATCCTGGTTAACCAGCATAGTCTTTCTGAAGAAGCTGGTTGACCAAGATTTGCTGGTTAAGCTATTTAAGATGCATGGGGGTGGGGGGGGAACCAGCACACCACGTTGGGGACCCGCATTCAAAACACATTATATGCTGGTGACATCATTCTTCATCCTTGCATTGTCATAGTTTTACCTTAAATCCTGAACAAATCATCTTTGCTTTTACTGACAAACCCTATGAGCCAACGCAGGATGACAAAGTCCTCTTTTAGCCAACACAGGGCACCAGCCTTTTAAACTGATGTTAAAGTAATATTTTTGAGACCGTGTGGTCAGTCCCCCCACTTCCTTTCCGCCACCGCCCCCAGGTTCAAACCTCCGTGGCATGCTCTTAATCACACCTTGCGAGCACACCGGCTCTCGTCGAGTGCCCTCCTGTAATTTCCCTCTGCAGGGCTCGAGTGAAAGACGGAGAGTGAGTGGGTGGAGACTAAATCTGCTGGGAAGAGTCACACTGAGATTTCAGGACCAGCACCACATTAATTTTGATAAATGAGGGTCGCCTACTCTTTTTTTCTCCATTTAACACAAATGCTACTGAAGAAAAAAAGATCTAGTTTTCAACAATAAGTACAAGTCCTCCATTAATGAATCAGGCTATACTGATGGAAGATGGATCAAAAGGTCTACTGCTTTAAAGATTCCTACCTGATATTTTGAAAAATATGGGATTTTCTAAATTTAACTGAAAATGATCAGTCAAATAACTTGGAATCGGTTCTTGAAACCAGTATCCAGGTCAATTGATAAAGCTTCAACATGATGAATAAGTTTAGGCATAAATTATAATAGTAAATAAATGCATAAATCTGCCTTTAAATCTGTGAAGTTGTTCATCTGGAGATTAACATATTTCTGGAAAAGTAATGCATAGACATCTATAGATTATGGAAAGATTGTCAAAATGAAAATTCTTATGATGAGTTTCTCCTCCAAACTTGAAACATAAAGGTTCCATTGTCAGGGTATACTTGCTTGGCTCTTGCTAGATCTGTAAAGAACATTCATATTACAAAACATCCAAGCAAATTATACAGTGTAAGCAATGATGGGAACACTGTCCATTCTGAGCTCCAGTGGCCCCAAGAAATAATTTGGGCACGTAAACCATATTTAAAAATGTATGAATTCCATTGCGTTGATAGCAAAGTATAAAACCAGACAGCATCTAATGCAATTTTTTAGAACTAACTTCTCTATTCTGAGCCATTTTCACAATTACATTTAACCAACTGGTATCAAGATAATTTTTAGTGAATGTATGATGTTCCCCTCAAGTTCACGCAGTTGTGCTAGCAGAGTAACCCCATTTGTAGCTGATTACATTAACTACGCACATGCTCTACGAACATCTGACAAACAGAGAGTGTCCAAATACCTTTTTCTTAATTTGTATATCCATTGTTTTATCATTCATGCATTTAAAGTGTGGTTTAAGTGTCAAACTGAAAGCCATTGTTAATTGCCCAGGTTGGAATGTGACCGCATGGCCATTTTGGCTTCAGTACGTTACCAGCCCTGGTACCTCGGTATCAATACTAAATCAATACTAAATCGATACTATAATCATCAAATAAAAAGCCTCAGATTTTTTATGAAATAACACAGAAAATGACTTGATTAAAAGAACTGCATGTCTCACAGATAAAAATTATGTGTTTTCCATTTTAATTTTTCTGGATTCGATGTTAAATGTTTTAATTAAATATAATGATCAAATTGATACACATAGTTTTAATCAAATTTAATAAAAATTTTTAATAATTATTATTATTGTATTTATTTATTTTTACAAAAAATAGCACAAAAAAATTTGGTAAAATAAAATGCTGCACAACAGAGCTTCACAGTATTAATGAAAACATTAATAAAAAAAATCTGATTGCCTGTGGCACAAGGCTGCTTGTGTTTGTGATATTGCTTACAGATAATAATAATAATAATAATAATAATAATAATAATACAACCATTTAATATTACTTAATTGTTAATTATGAGTATTACTGCTACTTTTTGAATATAACATTTGTACACAGTAGTTATATTTTTCTGTCTTCATGCATCCAGTTGAATAGAGCTTTCATGTTAGCGGGATTATTTTGACAGATCTTGGAGTTCTTCCTGTTTTTCAGGTTAGTTATATCAAGCTTCCATTAATGCTGGGATACTCCTGTCATGACTCTCCAGCCGAAATCTCCGACCTGCACTGGAGGAGTTCATTTAAGTGTTTACAGCCATTTATACTATAAACCAACTGCATGAAAATTAAGCACCAGTAGCGTGTTGCGTTTGTGTGAGTGTGTGCGCATGCGTGCGCCCTTGTGTGTGTGGGAATCATATGACAGAGCAGAGCGGCACCTCTTGTTCATTCTGTAGCATGCAGCATATGTGACTATATAATACTGAATTAAATTACATCCTTCTGCTGTTTAAAGATCACACTTGGCCAAATCCAGAGGTGTTTTATTTTCAAATTGTCATTGATTTCATTTCAAAACTGTCACATCTCATATCATTTTGCTAATGACAGCATTCTGTAATATGATACCGAAATTAGCAACAAGATGATATTGTACCGTTTACATTTTTTTGGTATCGTGGTACTTCGTTAGTACTGGTAAACCATGCAACCCTAGTCATGACCATGCAGAAACCCTTGAAACAGGTTCAGAGGCCTGTGTGTTCACATAGCAACTGTGATTGTTCAACTTCATTGCTATGCATTGCTTCCAGTATCTAGTTCAATGCATGCAATGCATGTTTTATTGGTGCAACAAAAAGCAGCACATGTCCCCAAATACCACGGTGAAAATATAACCTGCAGGGGTTCTAGGAAGATTTCCTCATGTTCTTTTTCTAGACATCTATGATGCTCCTGTCAATCAGAACAGCATTACCAGTTAAGCCACTAAATTTGTAGACAGTCCCTTTTAACCAAATTGCAAGGAAGCTTCTTAAGATTTAGGCATTGATATGTGCTGGAGACTCATGTCTTATCAGCTTTGAAAGGAACAGCTCACTAAAAATAAATGCAAGTTTTAAACAATCCATTTCGTGTCATTAAATTCTAAGGGCATGCTTAAATGCCAAAAACATCCTCATTTTCAACGCTGACTCACCGACTTGAAGGAAACTTTTCCACATTTCCTGGCTTAAAATAGTTGTCTAAAAGACTTTTTTTTTCCCCAAAGCTCCATGTTTCAATTTGAAAAATACTACAAAAAATATCAACTCTTGACACTTTCACAGCTGTCTACTGTGCTCAGCAGTTTAATGCTCTAGGTGAGCAGGTCAAAATGCCTGAAACTAACAGCTTCTTTTAAACCAATACTGAAGAAACAGCATGATTTGAAACCTTGTGTATGCCCTCCAATTATTTAAGATACTTGTGGGATATCCAAGTCGTGTGATCTGCACCAGCAGTATAACCAGACAAATCGGGTTTAGAAGGCAAGTTTATGCTTGTACTGTGGCTTTTGGAGATTTTAGATTGGGGCATGAACCCAGGTTGCAGAGCTAGAAAATAGTTTTTTGTCAAGTAGCAGATGCATTCTTATACAAAGCAACTTGCAGTACACATGCTACAGTGACAGTCTTCCTGCAGCATCTTGTGGTTAAGTGCCTTGCTCAAGATCATGGAGGGAACCTCAGCAACTCAAGTTTATAAAACACCCTTTCTAGCATAGTGGGTGGTATAGTAGGCTAAAGCACAGAACCGGTAAGCAGAAGGTTGTCATCCAAAGTCATCACCATTTTGTCCTTGAGCAAGGCACTTAACTCCAGGTTGCTGCGGGGGGATTGTCCCTGTAATAAGTGCACTGTAAGTCGCTTTGGATAAATGCATCTGCCAAATGCATAAATGTAAATGTTCTAAGTACTGAACTTATGACCTTTGGGTCAGGAGCGTAGCTAGGGGGTGGCCAAGGGTGACCATGGACTGAAGCCTGGCCACCCCATTGGCCACCCCACTCACCACCCCACTCACCACCCCACTCGCAATTGCCATTTTGGTCATATTTTGTCTTGGGCACAATTTAGTTTAGTTCACAGTCAGTGAACCGGATAATTATTGCATAGCATAGAGGGTTTAAATATCAAAAATATCCACTGATAGACAGTCTCTAACATTAATGAATTAAAAGAATACAACAGGCATACTGTTTTAGTCACAGACTAAAAGCTGTTTATTTGTATACAGAATAGAGTTAAAGCATAGAGATCTGTATTTCCTGAGGCAAATTAATCTTCATAACAGAGCGTCTGACCTTTGAGCGGATGAAGGGAAGTCTGGACTCGGGCGGCTGCTCTCAGGACCTAATGTCTGCCGGATGCAATCACTGTCAGTGCGACTTAGGGTGCTTCACAAATGGAAGGCTGCAGCCTAGTAAGGCCGTGCCCTTCCTAGACCAGTCCTTCTGTAGGCTAGACTCCTCCTCAGCATTCAGCTCTAGAATGAGATGGTCTAGTAAGTGTGCATGGCAAACCATAAGCTTAGAACCACGTGATATTTTACTTTGATTAGAAAACCCATATACTTCAGAAAATGAGAAATAGGTCCTTAATCTCTTAATTATTTTAGCAAAATGTTTTATTCACAAAGCTAGAGTTACTCAAAAAAGCCTGTATATAATACATCATATTATATATATATATATATATATATATATATATATATATATATATATATATATTATATTTTGCAACACTGATCTTAGAATTTATATTTAAACCCTTTCAAATATGAAAAAAACGGAACCCTAGACTTCTAAAAACTAAAACTTTTACAGCTTTTCAAATTCATGTAATTGCCCTTTTATTATTATTATTATTTTTTTTATTTTTTTTGTGCTTTGTATTTTCTAATTTGTTGTATTGTCTAAAATACTTTTATTTTTTACTTTTCTACACATTATCATTGCTGCAAATGTGAACAAATACTGGAAGAGAAAGAAAAAGTAAGCTGCGTCATAAAGGTTTCCGCCTCCACGGTCATGTGCCCTTTTTTTTAAATAATTTGGGACATCTGCAAAGGGGATTGTGGGTGATTGAAGGATACACCCGATGCATCCTCCAAAATATGGCAAACGAAGGCTGCGAAAGGAGGCTGCCTTCCAAATGTCCTCACAATTGAGACGGCCTTCGACGGTGCTTGATGACGTGGCAGCCAAGATATTCAGCCTAAAGAGGCTGCAGCCTTCCGACTGAGAAGCACCCTTATGCAGAGATACAACTTTGTTTTTTATTCTCTGAACAAAGTGATTTATACCAGCGACTTACATTCAGGTGCGACTTTATTTTCTGAATATACGGTATATCATAAATAAATATTAAACTGTCAATAACTTTATCAAGGCACCTTAATACCGTGACACCGTAATACCACAGTATTTTTTGTTAAGGTTATCATGCCGTGAACATTTCATTCCGTTACACCCCTAGTTGTGATTGCTGTCATTATTCTACCAAGCACACAATAAAAACTTAAATCAATTTCACTAAAGCTGAATTTAAAACAAATTTTAATCTATTACTAACACTTAACATTATCATTTATAATTTATATCAATAAAAATTAATAGTTACCTAAGGATAAAGGTCCACTGCCCAGGCTGCTTCGACTATAGGCACCACATTGGGTCACATGGTGTTGACAGACTGGGAAATATTTGGTATGAGACAGACAATAGTCACTCTAAAATCTGCTGTGCTGCCAATGTGTCAATGAGAATACCCACTAGCCAGACACAGCATGTGCAAAACTATACCAACCCTAACTGTATGCATGTGCTTTTCTGTGTTTGTTTGTTCCTGTTAATGTATTTGTCGTGGCACGATTGTAATAAAAAAGGAGATCCACCCATGCTGTTCAATAACTTTACAATAAAGCAGCCTTTAACTAAAATGAATCATGGAGCTGAGCAGTAACATCATCAGTGCTTTATACTTTATCACTTTGATGCCTGAAAGGTGCTGTAAACTTCAGCACAAGCTAAAAAGATACAATGCATCAGAAGTAGCATCTACATCTCATAGTTCTGTCCAGTAACCATAGGCCCCATTTACACCTTGCATTAACGGTGATCAAATTGCTATTCGATAGCACTTAAACACATTATATGACAGGTGTAAATGCACCAAAGTTGCATTCTGATCGGATAGTGATCGGATCACTGAAACAACATTCAGATGTGTTCAGGAACAGATTTTGACCACATTTAAAGGTGTAAATGCAAATGGTTTGTTGTTATCTGAATACAACTACGCAAGTAATTAATTATGCAATGAGGTTACACTACAGTCATCTGTTGTTAAAGTGCTGTTGCAGTTTCTTACATTTTTCAATGTGAAGAACACAATAGACAATGCCCATTACTTATTCCATTGGAATAAACTTAGAATATCTTGTTTCTCTCATTAAAGGTGCAGTATGTAAGATTCAAAAACCCTTGTTATTAATGACACCGGTGGCCATTAAGTGAACTGCAGCCAGCTACCTGTTGCTCCTGCACAGACTCCAGCATCCAAAACAATGACGTAACGTACAAAGAGACTGAATGCGATCCACTGGCGTCATGCTGACAGATGAGGTAGCATAATTAAAATTACACAGCTATGATTGTTTTACTACAAACTTTGAGACTAAACTAAAACTATTTATCAGCTAACATAGCATACTGATACACACATAGAGATACATACTACCGAACTATACCAGACAGTTTACTGTTGCACTGCACTGTTATGTTGCACTATTGTATGATTTGTATGTCATGTGTTGTACTACAAATAAGAAACCAGCTTATTTGCTTCAAGGAATAATTCACCCAAAAATGAAAATTTGCTGATAATTTACTCACCCTCAGGCCATCCAGCCTGCGCTCACACACACACACACACACACACACACACACACACACACACACACACACAATACACGAGTTGTGACCAACAAACAGAGCCGCACCCCGCGAATTGATCAATAAAATAGTTTATGTTATCCATCCGATATATCATTTTATATCTGTGGAAAGAGCCCTGGCGCTCCCCCTTCCCCCTCACATTTCTAATGTTAGTGCAAGAAGATAACAAGTGAGAGAGTAGAAAAATTACACAGAGAGAACAAAGTCTTCTAACCGAGCAATCGGAGACAAGCAAGAGCTATTATATTTAGCTTGCTAAGACGCGTGAGTGCATAATATACTGGGCACTCCAAGGCACAGTTGTGTGAGCGCACAAGAGCGTGCGGACACAGAGCGCACTCTCCTTGAACTGTCCTCAGTCTTTACCAAATGTCTTAGCAGCATCAATTACCAATGTTTAGAAAATTTCAGGGAAAAAGAAACCACTTCATGAATTTCAGTGCAGGATTGCACGTCTTAAGCACGTTTGAACATGTTAGTGAAAATTAGTAATCCACACATGGGAACACAATAAATCCACAGTGTCTTTCTTTTGAACTGTAAATCCATCTCTCTCCGTGCAGCGCATACACTGTTTAGCATACATGCACACTCGTAAATGGACAGAGCACAAGTATCTCTCTACTGTATATTACACGTCACAATCGATTTAGTAGCATGGTCTCCTCTATCACGGATTCATATGTTTATAACATTAAGCAAACTAACAAATCTTTAACTCGGTCACTAAATCTTAGATTGGTTGTGAAAATACTACACATTGCCCAAAAGTTGACAGCATAACTAAACGGGTGACCGAAACCCATAATTTGCTCAACAGAACTCTTCGCTTAAAAACACATATGTAAATGGCAGGACACCCGAGGTTAATATGATGCATTTATTAATTTATATCTGTAAAGTGCTTATAAGCGGTTACATAAGGCATGAATCATATCTTGCAAATTCTAAATGTGATACAGTTTTGGAGGAAATTGTCTTAAAAAACATCATATATATAGAAACAATATGGCAGGGCCAGTAAATATCTGAACCACTGGCTCAACCGGGCCTGTAGAAAAAATCCTTAACGTTGAGCCCTGGTACACATGCATCAGACGGACACTTTTAAATTGTCTCACTTTGGTTGCGTCAAGTCATAAACACAGTGTTTTTAGCTCACTGTGTCAAGTTTAATGTAGTTTGAAACAAAGAAAAACATGTCTCAAGATCCCTGCATTCAGAATTGCACTTTGTCCAGCTGTGTTTGAACGGAAGAATGTGTTCTTATCTTGTCGCTAGTGTCAAGCAAGCAAGCCTGGTTTGTTGTCTGTATAGCTGCATGTTCCCAATGCCTTTAGACCAATAATTTGACGTCACCACCTACGTCACAGTTGGAAATGGTGGCAAAAAGACGCGTGACAGTACACCAAACCTATAGTTAGCAGACCCAAAAGTCCTCAAAAAGTTAGCTGTTACTTTTAAATTGTATGTTTAAGCTAAATTAAATGTTGTACACTGTTGGCTGTCAAAATCGCAAAACCGAGCTGACTGAACTATGGAGATCATTTCCAACTCACGGCTTTGCAGAGAACATTTTGTTACAAAATGTTTAATTATTACAAAATAATAGTATAGTAAAGAATATTTATGTCTTTATGTCATACTTTCGTTTAATCAATGAATATAACTAGCTGTATTACTAGCAATAGTGAACCCAAACTTAGCTAGCTTTGAACCAGAAGGCTACTTTTTTCTATATTATCTTTTAGCAAAATTAAGAGGAGCTAGCTAGCGCCATCTGTCTAATCTTTCAAACCTAACACAACAGTTTTCAGGCTTTCTACCACCACTTACTGTGCATG